>NC_142803.1:49880448-49896100 GCF_049724085.1 Artemia sp. Qi Xiang Cuo
TTTTTGTGTTCATGTGTAAGTTTTTGTGTGTTTGTGTGTGTGTGTTTGTGTAAGTTTTTTGTGTGTGTGTATTTTTTTGCGTGTGTGTGTATTAGTTATTTTTTTTTTAATGTTTTATTTTTTGTTTTTGTGTGTGTGTGTGTAAGTTTTTGTGTGCATGTAAGTGTTTGTGTTAATGTTAGTTTTCGTGTGCATGTGTGAGTGTGTGTGTGTGTGTGTGTGTGTGTAAGTTTTTGTGTGTGTGTGTGTGTGTGTGTAAGTTTTGGCGTGTGTGTGTAAGTTTTAGTGTGTGTAAGTTTTGGCGTGTGTGTGTAAGTTTTCGTGTGTGTGTGTGTAATTTTTGTGTGTGTGTGTGTGTGTAAGTTTGTGTGAGTGTGTGTGTGAGTTTTTTGTGTTCATGTTTAATTTTTTGTGTGTGTGTGTGTGTGTGTGTAATTTTTTGTGTGTGTGTATTTTTTTGCATGTGTGTGTGAGTTTTCGTGTGTTTGTGTGTGTAAGTTTTGTGTGTGTGTGTTAGTGTTTAATTTTTTGTGTGCATTTAATTTTTTTTGTGAATGTAAGTTTTCGTGTGCATGTGTAAGTTTTTGTGTGTTTCCCAAATCATAATTTTCTGAAAGGACACACCTATGAAAGGCTAAGAAATCCAGATCAGAAAGGTCAAAAATAGCAAATTAACCATCCCAAATCATAGGTTTCAGTCAACACACACCTACGAATGGCTATGAAATCCTGTTCAGAAAAGTCAAAAAATATCAACCCCCACACCCCCCAAATCATAGGTTTCAGACATCACACACCTACGAAAGACTAAGAAATCTGGTTATGAAAAGTCAGAAATAGCAAATTAAATATCCCAAATCATAGGTTTCTGACAAAACTCACCTATGAACGGCTAAGAAACCTAGCTCAAAAAAGTCAAAAATAGCAAACTAGTCATCCCAAACTATATGTTTCAGACAACAAACACCTATGAAAGGCTAAGAAATTCAGCTCAGAAAAGTCAAAAGTAGCAATCCACCCATTCCAAATCATAGGTTTCAGTCAACACACACCTACGAATGGCTATGAAATCCTGCTCAGAAAAGTCAAAAAATATCAACCCACACACCCCAAATCATAGGTTTCAGACATCACACACCTAAGAAAGACTAAGAAATCCGGTTATGAAAAGTCAGAAATAGCAAATTACATATCCCAAATCATAGGTTTCAGACAACACTCAACTATGAACGGCTAAGAAACCTAGCTCAGAAAAGTCAAAAATAGCAAACTAGTCATCCCAAACTATATGTTTCAGACAACAAACACCTATGAAAGTCTAAGAAACCTAGCTTAGAAAATTAAAAAGTAGCAAATTATCCACCCATTCCAAATCATAGGTTTCAGTCAACACACACCTACGAATGGCTATGAAATCCTGCTCAGAAAAGTCAAAAAATATCAACCCGAACACCCCCAAATCATAGGTTTCAGACATCACACACTTACGAAAGACTAAGAAATCCGGTTATGAAAAGTCCGACATAGCAAATGACAGATCACAAAACATAGGTGTCAGACAACACTCACCTATGAACGGCTAAGAAACCTAGCTCAGAAAAGTCAAAAATAGCAAACTAGTCATCCCAAACTATATGTTTCAGACAACAAACACCTATGAAAGGTTAAGAAATCCAGCTCAGAAAAGTCAAAAATAGCAAACTATTCATCCCAAATCATAGGTTTCAGACACTACACACCTATGAAATACTAGAAAACCTTAGCTCAGAAAAGCCTGAAATAGCAACCCACACATCCCAAATCATAGGTTTCAGACACCACACACCTACGAACGACTAAGAAATCCGGTTAAGAAAAGTCGGAAATAGCAAATTACACATCCCAAACTCGAAGTTTCAGACAACAAACACCTATGAGTGACTAAGAATCCTAGCTCTGAAAAGTCCAAAAAGCAAACTACACCTCCCAAATCATAATTTTCTGAAAGGACACACATATGATAGGCTAAGAAATCTAGCTCAGAAAAGTCAAAAATAGCAAATTAACCATCCCAAATCATAGGTTTCAGTCAACACACATCTACGAATGGCTATGAAATCTTGCTCAGAAAAGTCAAAAAATATCAACCCACACACCCCCAAATCATAGGTTTCAGACATCACACACTTACGAAAGACTAAGAAATCCGGGTAAGAAAAGTCATAAATAGCAAATTACAAATCCCAAAACATAGGTGTCAGACAACACTCACCGCTGAACGGCTAAGAGACCTAGCTCAGAACAGTCAAAAATAGCAAACTAGTCATCCCAAACTATATGTTTCAGACAACAAACACCTATGAAAGGTTAAGAAATCCAGCTCAGAAAAGTCAAAAGTAGCACTCCACTCACCCCAAAACATAGGTTTCAGACACTACACACCTATGAAAGGCTAAGAAATCCAACTCAGAAAAGCCTGAAAGAGCAATCCACCCACCCCAAATCATTGGTTCCAGTCAACACACACCTACGAAAGACTAATAAATCTGGTTCTGTAAAGTCGGAAATAGCAAATTACACATCCCAAATCATAGGTTTCAGACTACACTAGCATAAGAATGGCTAAGAAACCTAGCTCGGACAAGTCAAAAATATCAAACTAGTCATCCCAAACTATAGGTTTCAGACAACAAACACCTATGAAAGGCTAAGAAATCCAGTTCAGAAAAGTCAAAAGTAGCAATCCATCCACCCCAAATCATAGGTTTCATACAACACACACCTATGAATGACTAAGAAATTCAACTCAGAAAATTAAAAAATAGCAAACTGCAACTCCCAAATCATCGGTTTCAGTCAACACTCACCAACGGAAGACTAAGAAACCTAGCTCAGAACAGTCAAAATAGCACACCATTCATCGCAGACTAGTGGTTTCAGTCAACATTCACCTACGAAATACTAGAAAACATTAGCTCAGAAAAGTCTGAAATAGCAAACTATACACCCCAAATCATAATTTTCTGACAACGCATACCTATGAAAGGCTAAGAAATCCAGCTCAGAAAAGTCGAAAATAGCAAACTGCACATCCCAAATCATAGGTTTCAGACACCACACACCTATTAAAGACTAATAAATCCAATACATAAAAGTCAAAATAGCAAACTACAAATCCCAAATCATAAGTTTCACTCAACACACACCAACGAAAGGCTAAGAAACCTAGCTCATAAAAGCCTGAAATAGCAAACTACTCATCCCAAACTATTGGTTTCAGACAACATTCACCTACGAAATACTAGAAAACCTGAGCTCAGAAAAGACTGAAATAGCAAACTATACATCCCAAATCATAGGCTTCAGACAACTCACATCAACGAATGACGGATGCTCGGGGAAAGCTTTTGAGGGTCTGTGGGTCCCTTGAGGGTCAGTGGTCCTTTGGGAGCTCTGGGGGACCTTGGGGGACCGGGGGGGCCCTTGGAGGACCGGGGGGAGGGCCTTTGGGGTCCGGAGTGCCCTTTGGGGATCCGGGGGCCCTTTGAGGACCAGAGGAGGGCCTTTGAGGGTCTGAGGAGGGCGTTTGGGGGGTTGGGGCTCTATGAGAGCTTGGGGGGCCTTTGAGTACCGGGGGCTTCCTTCGGGGTTGGGGTGGGGATCGGAACCCTTTGGGGTTGGGGTAGAGGACCTCACAACACTGTTCAAATGGAACTTGTGTATTATAACGACCACAGAGTTTCACCCTCAAATTCTCTTCTAAAACCTTTCCTAAAATCTTCTTTGAAAGTGTCTCTAACTGTTTCGCCGAAATAATCCCATAAAATGGATAAAACCGTTTCACCCAAATAATCCCTAAGCGTAATTTCAGCGTGTTCCTTTTGTATGGCATCTCTGCGCTAACGCATTTCAAATTTCTAGGAAACCCTTTCCTACGTTAATCTCTTCATCTCATAAATTTTCCTAGCTAAACTATTAGGGTTTCGTTAGAATATCAATTTATCTCTCCGACTTAAAGCTCCGTGAAGCCGTATTTAAAAATAGAATTTCTATCTCTTTAGACTCCCGCATAATTCCAAGATAACAAGTGATGTCAATTAACAAGTGATTTCCTAGTCTTTCATAGGTGTGTGGTGTCTGAAACCTATGATTTGGGATGTGTAGTTTGCTATTTTCGACTTTTCTGAGCTGGATTTCTTAGCCTTTCATAGGTATGCGTTGTCAGAAAATTATGATTTGGGATGTATAGTTTGCTATTTCAGGCTTTTCTGAGCTATAGGTTTCAGACGTTTCAGACTTCGTAGGAAAGCTCAGAAAAGTCAAAAATAGCAAACTAGTCATCCCAAACTATATGTTTCAGACAACAAACACCTATGAAAGGCTAAGAAATCCAGCTCAGAAAAGTCAAAAGTAGCAATCCACCCACCCCAAATCATAGGTTTCAGACACTACACACCTATGAAAGACTAAGAAATCCAACGCAGAAAAGCCTGAAATAGCAACCCACACATCCCAAATCATAGGTTTCAGACACCACACACCTACGAAAGACTAAGAAATCCGGTTATGAAAAGTCGGAAATAGCAAATTACACATCCCAAACTCGAAGTTTCAGACAACAAACACCTATGAGTGACTAAGAATCCTAGCTCTGAAAAGTCTTTTTCAGACCTTTATAGTGCCCTGACTATAATTCCTGACACTAAAGATCAATGAAGCCCTATTTAAAAATAGAATATTAATTTTTCTCTCTGACCTAAAGAATGTTTATCCCTCTGACCTAAGATTAAAGAAGCCTTAATGTTTCTTAATTCTCCCCTTCGTGAATCAATAATTTCCCCTATCGATTATGTAAATCAAGTTCACAGGTGCTACTCGTGACAGGACCACGTGGTTCAATAATTCCCCCGTCGATTATGTAAATCACCCCTCATGCCCTTACACGTGGCCAAACAACAACAACAGATCGATTGACCTGGAAACACGTGATCTAACTGTTTCCGGGAAACTCTTAACATTTTGGCTCGAGAGCAACAACAACAAATACTATTTCTGGACACCATGACATTCGCGATCGATTACGCAATCAAACTCTCAGAAATTCACTTCCCCATCGAGTCCCAGATCAATAGCATTGTTCCCGTTAGAATTCAATGCGCATGTACAACCTTCGCCCCGGAGCTATTACACATAGAAACATCAAATAAATCGACCTTGGAAAAAGAGGTCATTGACCCCATTACGCAATCTTTCTCCCTAGGGAGGCTATGCCCTTATTAGGACTCCCGTCAGCATTAAAAATGCCGACAGACCCACGTGGTTCTGTCACGACTCAATAATGCATCTCTACTGACATAGTCCATTGGTCCGAGAGTTCTTTGGGGAGAAAAAGGATTGTGTATCCGTATGTATAAATATGTATCCACGCAGATTAAACGTTTGTAGTGTAGACGGTGCATAACGATAAGCGGACATTGTTTTATTTGTGTTTTGTATTTTATATGCTTTTCATTGCATTTAATTTCGCCTATATGGTGAAGAAAACTGCTGAGGAGGAGGGGTGTTGGTGAGACTTACAAGTCCAAAAACATGTGCCTTATTTTTGTTGGGAAAAAAACTGGAAAAAAATTGTTATCTGTTTTCGGTAATGGGAATTTAAAACGCGAAGGAAAAAGTATCGAAAACATAATATTTAAGCAAAAGTTGTAATTTCCCATTTCTAAATTGAAATCTTTCTTAAATAACATTTAAAGGTATCCAGTCTAGTACTTGTAGATGGAAGATATTTATTGCTCGAAGAATACTATATATTTACCCCTAACTTCTTTTTAACTGTTATATGTAAAAAATACACCTTAAATGGTTTTAGAAGATTTTTTTCTTAGCAATTTTATATTAAAAAGGTATTTAATTTTCTTTTCCTTTTGTAAATGTACGTATGTATTAGTGTCTTATATCAAATAGACCCATAACGTCAATGTCAATTAGCTTGCTTGTTAGTTTTGTGTAGGAATAATGTAGAAGAGAAGTGTTTATTTTCTTGTCATATGCACGGAGGCCAAATTTTTTTTCTGCTATACTACGATCTCCAGTTAAAATAAAGAAATTAAGACAAATAGTATGTCACAAATCTACCTATCTGCCGTTTCTGGCCTGATCCTCGGCAATTTACTGTAATCCTCTTGAAGATGCAGATTTATTTTAGTGTGATTGTCACCCGTCAAAAGACGCTACGTTACAACAAGGGCGGATCCAGGATTTTTTTTAGGTGGGGGGGGGGGGTGTGTGTGCAAAAAAGGTTGATCCGGTAAACTTGCGTTAGGAGCAAGTTTAATCAACGTGAACTTGTGTTAATCAAACAAATTACACTACTTAAGACTACGTTAGGCCCTCCCCCTGGATCCGCCACTGTGTTACACTATATAAGTGCTGTAGGACAGCGGGAAAACTAAGAAAGAAAATGTTCTTTGAGATTTTCACCTGATACCAACGAAGGTTTTATACTAGGGAAGTCCACGTCAAAAATGTGGAGGATAAAACTTTATTGCAACAAAAATGAAGCTAGACGATGTGGCGTAATAGAAACATCTCAGTATCTCTAGAATCAAATAAAAAAAGAAAATCGATTGATTCCACAAACGTGTGAATCAATAATAGACTAGTGACAGCATTTGTTTTCCTTTCACGCCACCAGCAAAGGTTTATTGAGGTAGAGGAAGAAGGTAAAACCTGTGAAAATCGGTATTTCTGCATCTCTCAACCGACTGATTGATAATCATTGTTTCCAGCATTTTAGTTAGATGCTTGGTACCTGTTTCCAAGCTTGCATTACTACAATGCGTTTTCTATATTAATCTATTCATGTAGTAAATCTGAATCTAGCGTTCTGAATTTAAAAAGGATATAAAGCGGGGTTTCATAAAATGTCACATTATACCTTCGAATATCCTCAGGCGAGTTGGCTGTGTTAATTCAGAGAGTATTATGTGTCATTATTCAATGCTGAGATTTATTGCCCATTCTTTTAACTGGACACTCGGGATTTATTAATATAGTTCATCTATTATGGTCTGAATAGGTTCTCTAGATGTTTAGGCGGATTGTACTTTTTCAATACTTTAGACGTCCTTATTTGTTCTGCAGAAAGAGTTCGAAAATGAAGCCTTTGATACCAAAAGTTTTTTTTTGTGTCTTGAAAATCTGCTAAATTTTCCTTATTCCCTGCGAAAACGGAAAACCCCTTTCCTGAAATGTCAAAATTCAGTATGTCTGTCTGCCAATGAGCCAAATAACATATCCAAGTCATCTAAGCTAGCCCCAAACCCTCGAAAAGGAACATGTTTGTACTATTATCTAACACTTCTGTTGTAACTGTCATATAATTTGCCTGTAAAATACTTTTCAACAATGATTTCATCAATAGTAAAATTAATTCTTTTTCTTGTGTATATTTTTTTACTATCGAAAAATTAAATCTAGACTTTTCGTCACTCGCCCATTTTCGCATAATACTTCATTACGTTCCTGGGAGGGTTGGGACTGAACTTGTAAGATTTTTCTAACTAATCATTATCTGCTAAAAAGAAAATGCAAACAGGTCTTTCTTAACAAACAGTTTTTGTGAAGTAATCTTCTAATTTTTTTCTGTCCGTGAAACGCCAAAATTCTCCCAAGAGAACTAAACCTGCATAAAAAAAGAAACCTTATGTACTTAATGCAGCGCTATGCGGAGTAGGAACATGGTCTTTGAGGAAATGCTGAATGAAGATTCATTTTAGGATTTTAATTCAAATTACGGATATATAGTATAACAGGGTCTATGTAACGTATAATAAAATGCTCGGATCCGATGGAGGAAGATGGTCAGAACCAGTATAAAATGGACAGTATGAATTAGCAAAAATGAATGTCTAAAAGCATGTGTTTGCAGACAAAGCTAATAGGTCCGCATTCAGATAGTAAATTATTAAAGCTGAGAGTCGGCCCATTTTCTTACGTTGAGATTTTGAGATAAACGAATCTTTTGCTATTATTTTGTTCAAGTATTTCTACCCTCTCCAGTCAATTGCCCCCTTTCCGAGCAAGACAAAATCACGGACCCTTTCTCTGGTATTATTAAGACATGGTTACAAAGATTCGTCTCAACTGAAATACCCAAGTTCAGAAGCCCCTTTTATTTAATTTTCAACTTGCAGAACAAGTTTCTTGTATATTTTGAAATGGTTCATTTATTTTCTTCTTCATAAAGTACTTACAACTAGAATTGCCAGATGGAGTGCATTTGCGCCATTTGGGGGCTTTTTTGAGGAGGTTGCACATTGAATTTTTCAAATTTGTGCATTTTTTTTGGGGGGGGGATATTGTTCATTTAGCGCGTTTTTACTAGAAAAAGGGAGCCTTAGGTGCATTTTCACTCTTATGGTGTTGTAGTTTTAAACCAGATATCTGGCAACACTGCTTACAACAGTAAAAATGAAATATCTTTGCCAAAGTTAAAAACGGAATATTTACAATTTACTTTAAATCTTACAATTCCAATAGAGAAAGGTCATTTTTGTGCTTACTGATTTGCTTCTTAGCTGATTGTATTGTTTTTACGTAAATTCTTCAAAACAATTTGCCTATAGCTATGTGAAAGATCTAAACTACATTTTGAGCCTCGAGTCTTTCCATGTGAACTCATTAAGCTATTTCCATTATAATATATATATATATATATATATATATATATATATATATATATATATATATATATATATATATATATATATATATATATATATATATATATATATATATATATATATATATATATATATATATATATATATATATATATATGATAAGTCATTACTTGGAAGTTGCAGGTCCATACGATTTTTTTTTTTGTGTCTTGTTTTATATTTTGTGAATACCAAGAGGTCGAAAATATTTGTTTTTTATTATTGTCTAAATTAGCAGTATTATTTTTTTTTCACTACCACAGTCTGTATGTTGCATGGTTGAAACTCCCCTGCATACTCACATGAGCTATCCGGTCTTTAAGACTTTTTGATTTCTGCAGTATTTATATTGGCCAGCTTAATTCCTCTAGTATTTTTTTTTTTTTTTTTTTGAGTATTTAGTTTTTAAACGTTAGAGGGCTTCTTAACTTTGTATATTCCTAATTAAATTTCCTGAAACTGAGAACCAGCCCTTGACTAGCAAAAAGATTAAACAACGGATATTATGTAACCTTTGTGACAGATTTTATATCACCTATTTTCTTAACCCAATCGGCAATTCTTATTTTGCTGTTTTCCTTCAATATTTGTTTTATGGAGTTTTATCAGTTTGGAATCTGAAACAGCCTTGTAAAATATGGCATAGATGGTGTAGTTTAACTACTTCTTTAAAAATTAGTTTACTCACAAAAATTAAGCTTATTAAGTCTATACTATGTATGAGCCTGAACTGTGCATTGAATTGTGAATAAGTTTCAGTGTTTAGTAGTCTTAAGTGTGTATATTAAGTCAATTTTTTTTTTTTTTTATGGCTATAAAAGCCAGCGTTTTAGTGATAAACTAGTGATGGGAAGGATCAGCCGATTTTTGATAGGCATAACCTTGTTGGAGATCAATGCTCTAATTTAGCGACTCATTCCTTATATTCTTTAACCAAAAATCCTTTGGTGTTCTATTTTCAGCTCTTATAATTGCACTTTTGTTAGAATGTTTGGTTTGAATAAATATGGACAGTAAATATGTTTTATTGATTTTTGTAGGGGATTAGCTGTCTAGATATTATTTTAATGCAGTATCAACATTTATTATTGTATAATGAAATATAAAATGAATTATAATATAATAAACGTTATTATAATAACTTTTGAGTCCCATTTTTCTGAAACAGAGTCATTAACATATTCTTTCGTAATGTTGCTATGAGAGACTGATTGATTCAGTGAGTCTCTTTTAAGCTCCGCTTTCACGCATGTTTAGCTAAACATCAATGTGTAGACATAATCGCTTTGGCCCAATGAGGGCCGCTTATAAAAGAGGAAGCTAATTATGATTGGTCAAAAGTGATCATGCCAAGACATAGATGTCTAACATGGCTCGCGTGTGAAATGGACTTCATTTAAACAATATAGTTACAATCTGGGTTTAAAATTTGTGGTGGACACAAAAAAAACTCGTTTTTGAAAGATTTCTAACTAGAAACCATGCCAAGACCATGAATTATCTTTCAGATTTGTTAGCCACGTGTTGCATGTTTCCGAAAAATGGATCCAATTTAACATTTACAAAAAGTGACTTGAAATTTCTTATGACATCTTTCATGGCACCAGACTGCTTAGAATTCATTCCCATTACTCAACTTGCCCCTGAGGTTATTTTAAACCCTCTGGACCGGGGTCAGTTGGATTTTGGGAGCCCCTGTAAAAAGGGAGCACAGAGGTTCGACAATAGGTCAAATGCAAGAGGTCAATGAGTTTAGAGAGGAAATAATAGTAAACTA
The DNA here is from genome assembly GCF_049724085.1 of Artemia sp. Qi Xiang Cuo. Classification (NCBI taxonomy): domain Eukaryota; kingdom Metazoa; phylum Arthropoda; class Branchiopoda; order Anostraca; family Artemiidae; genus Artemia; species Artemia sp. Qi Xiang Cuo. Next base: position 49,890,928 of record NC_142803.1, read on the forward strand.
TGAAAACGACTTATCTGATGATTAGGATTAGGGCCCCAGCAATCACCTTTTAGTCAGCATGACTATCCAAAATTACGATATCGCTCCCAATTCAGACTAGTGATTTCACGATCCTGCCGACATTTTAAATTTCGGAAGATGGATAAATTCTGAATTAGTTTGTCAAGCAAAATCAAATTTTGATGATCCAAGTAACAATCCAGTCATAAGAATGTCAATTGGAAGGATAAAATACACATTTGTTTATCCTTTGTGCAAGGAAATGATACTAGATTAAAGGAGCATCAGGTCACAATAGTCTCTTAACCGCTTCTCTGTCGATCGGTAATGGCACAGCTCCGGATTATTTCTCTGGCTACCATCGATTGATGATGAAATATCAAACCATAAAATTATAGTACTATATATAGAACCTAGGCATTTCTATAATGCCCTAGTGTCGTTAAAACAGGCCACTTAATTTTGTAAACTTTAAAGCATTCTAAAGGGTCAGAAAATGCTAATTTTTTGTTTCTTTCCCTGACGGGTTAATTATTTTCTCTTCTGCTTTGTAAATTTGAGCTTCGCCATAGATTCATCAATAAGAGAGTGACACCCAATTAATTAAGCAAACCAATAGCATCCCAACGTCAGGTCTTTGAAAGACAAATGCTCCGTAATGGGCTTTTTGAGTCTGTGGGCTCTTAGTTCGCAAAGTGATATTTTTCTGTTTTATTAACGAACGTTTGGTACACAGAAACATTATTATGCAGACGATTGAGAAACAGGAAAAGAAGTTAATTGAGAAACTAAAAATACTGGTGAGTTATCAATTCATACTTCAATCCATTATTATCGTCTTTTTATTTTTCATGGGTGTGTTTTTGAATCATTTGAACGCACCTGTCTTTTTAGCACGCCTTACCAGCCAAAGACGCAAGCAATGAAGCATTTGTTGAATCAATGAAAAGTGAACGACCTCATTTAGCCAGACCTGAATTGTTAGTTAAATCAAGTGGAGAAGTCCGAGCCTAGAATCCCCATGGATAAAGTTGCTAAGCTTTGTCCTACTGTCTTACCAAAGTATAATCACCTACGGAACAAGTACTGACAAAACCTATCCTCTCCAGTAGAGATGGGGGTGCTACTCGTGACATGACCACGTGGTCATGTCAGCATTTTTAATGCTGTCAGTACACCAAATAAGGGCATAGCCTCCCTAGGGAGAATGATTACGTAATGGTGTCAATGACCTCTTTTTCCAAGGTCGATTTATTTGATGTTTCTATGTGTAATAACTCCGGGACGAAGGTTGCACATGCGCATTGAATTCTAACGGGAACAATGTTATTGATCTGGGACTCGAGGGGGAAGTGAATTTCCGAGAACTTGATTGCGTAATCGATCGCGAATGTCATGGTGTCCAGAAATAGTATTTGTTGTTGTTTTGGTCATGTACATGCTCGAGGCGAATGTCATGGTGTCCAGAAATAGTATTTGTTGTTGTTGCTCTCAGCAAATGTTATGACTTTCCCGGAAACAGTTAGATCACATGTTTCCTTCTCAGCCAATCAGAGGGCTTTGTTTACATAACAATTTGACCTTGAGATTTCGTATATAACGGGCATGCAATATGATTCAAATATCAGAAAGTATTTTGACACAGTGTAAACAACCTGACAATGGATAAAACAATTAACATAATTGATGAGCTTGAGGCCTTGGCAGCCGCAATTAGCAATGTAAGTGCATTTTTATTTTCAAACAAATTTTCCTTGGACATCCTCCAGTATATTCAGCTAAAACGTAAATATATTCCTTTACCCCAAACCCTCTCCCCCCCAAACCATTGTTTTACAATCAAATTCTCGCAAAAAGAAATATCATTTCGATAAATTCCTTCCCTCTATATTTCCAGCTAAAGCACCCCCCCCCCACCATTGTTTTACAATCAAATTCTCGCAAAAAGAAATACCATTATCCTTTCGTTAAATTTCTTCCTTCTATATTTCCAGCTAAAAGCAACTATTGACTTCCGTCAATTTTTAATGAAAATGCCGCTCTGGTTTTGACAATACATTTCCGCACAAGCATATAATTAGCATGTCATCCCCTCTTCCGATGTGTTTACGAACGCGGCAGCCAAAGTCAAAAGGAACTGTTTCTCCGTCAAAATTAAAACACTTTGAGGCAAAAAGAGATTGTTGTATATTAAGCTTGTAGTTTCGTAACCTTATATTTGTCAGAGAGCCGGTGAAAGAGATTATTTTCAAATTAAGTTTAATAATATATTTAGAACATTATGTGAAAGGGGGAGGGGGCAATACATTGCTTCTAACAGCTTCGTTGTAATTAAATTACGTGACGGGGGAGGGCAATATCTTCAATTCTACCGCCATCCATGTAAAATGAAAACAAACAGTGCAGGGCTAGAAAAGTCTTTGGGAGTTGCATGAAGCTAATATTATGTATAAATTGAATAGTATTTTACCCTATGTTTGCAAAATATAGGCCTACAGGTCGATGGGTTAACGATCTAATTTAAAACCTATAGACTGGAATATTTAAATGGTAAAAATATAAACAATGATTCCTATCCTATGGCTATAGACTACTGATTGTCTAATAAAAACGTTTGATTTCTAAGCCTAATATATTTCTCGCGAAATTTTTACTTTTTGCTTTCTTAGTGATAAACTAAACAAAATTATATGGATGAGGGTACTAACTTTCTTTCTTTAAAAAAGGGGCATATTATTTTGAAACTAATTTTTTCTCTTCTTTTTAAGGCCAATTATGAAGAATGCCACCCACCATGCAAGAGGGCTAGGCTAAATGAAGTGACTCCTGTAGGAGTATCACGGCCTTCCGTCATAAGGTATGCTGGGTTAACCAGGGGCGCACTACATCAAGCCCCCACGTCATCTATACAATCCGTAAGAGCTGAACCATCCAGAGCCACGCTTTACCAGCCCCCTGTGTCCTCCTTGCAGACAGCAATACAGTCTGTTCAAAACCAAAAAATAGAATGGGCGACTGCTCACAGGATGGTGAACCCCGCTGGGTCTTCTGTACAATCCAGTGACATCGCCGCCACCACCACATCTATGCAAGCCACTGATAGTGTTGCCATAATTACACAAGAGTGTGAAGTTGCCCTCCAACTTGCACTACCTGGGCCATCTGGCGCCCAAGTACAGCCGGGATATGCAAATGTGAGTATTTTTTCCTACATTTCTATTTCTTCCAATGTTTTTTCTTTTTCAATCCCAATATAAACTTATCTCTGTGAGATATTAACCCCACTATTACATATCTAAATGTAATTTTTTGAAAAGAAACCACTCTTTTTTATAATCGTTGCTATCTCTTCGCCGCTCTCTCTTAATACTTTTTTAGGTAATTTTCTAGTTTACTGTTTGAGAACCTTTTTATCAAAAAATGCTATTTTTGCTAGAATATTATATTTTTAATTGTCCTATAATTAAACCATTTATTTAATCCCATTAAAATTTTTTCATATTTATAACTGGCCATTGCCCCCCCCCACCGTTTAAATCGGGTCGCTGTTATCACATACATTCAGCAGTCTGCCGAATCGGTTCGTAGTGAAGCCTAAAAGGGATACTATATCCCGGACATAATTTCCTCATAGAAAACTGCCTTTGCGTTATAAACTGCCGTTTTATTTAAACACAATTGTATATGATGTTGATATCAATTACAGAACTTGGTTTTCAACAGGTTATTATTTTCTACACATTTTCTCCATCATTTCGATTTTCGCTTTTTTTCGAAACTTTAAAATTTGAATTTCATAGATTTTAAAGAATGTTTTCAAAACAATCAATTTTTTCTGGCCAGAGATTACAAAATTGAAATCTCTTACACATATGCCTAATTCTAATTTGCGTAACGAGTGTCTAGATCAACTTGACATGATTTTGCATGGAGAGACATTCCTGAATAAGAATTAACGGTTCTCGAATTTAATTGTACTGTTTCCCAGAGAATACGCGTGGAAACAGAACAGACACGCGATTAAAAATAATCTAGGCTCATTTGGAGTCATAGATTTTAAAAGATGTTTTTCCCCCACTCAATTTGTGTTGGACAGAGATTATACCATTGCAATCTCTTACATATATGCCTAATTCTAATATGCGTAACGATTGTCTCGACAACTTGCCATGATTTTGAATGGAGAGACATTCATGAATATGAGTTAACGGTTTTCTAATTGATTTGAATTGTTTCCCAGAGAACGTGCATTGAAACAGAGCACAAATTCTAATAAAAATAATTTATATTCATTTGGGGTCCTAGATAAAATGCACAGAGAACAGGCGAACCTACTTATGTTGCATCAATATCCGGTTTTTTGGGACCTGCGGTTCAAACCCGGAACCTGGACTGCACCGATGGTTCCGGGGAGTGCTGTGGTGGCAAGGTTATGGAAGCGCCGGGGGGAAGTGCCACGGGTCAGGGAAGTGCCACAGGGATGCGCCATGAGTCAGGGGAGCGTTGGGGGAAGTGCCACGGGTCAGGGAAGTGCCACAGGGATGCGCCACAGGCTCGAGAAGCATCGCGGGAAGCAATGCGGGCCCCGAGAAGCTCCACAGGGAGGCGCTGTGGCTCCGAAAAGCGCCACGGGTCTGGGAAGGACCACAGGGTTGCGCCACGAGTCAGGGACGCGTTGGGGGAAGTGCCACGGGTCAGGGAAGCGCCACGGGCTCGAGAAGCATCGCGGGAAGCGATGCGGGCCCCGAAAAGCGCCACAGGTGGTCCGGGAAGCGCTGTGGGGCAAGGTTAGGGGGGGGGGCGCTGGGGGGAGCGCCGAAAAAAATATTTTTTTAACACTTTGAAAATAAACGACCAAATTGTCACCTTCCATTTCATATCTTAAGTTGGAACTTTCAGTTGAATTAACCAAATGTTATTAAGCAATAATAATCCAAATTTTAAAAGCAGTAGGGGATGATTTGAACACTTTGATAATAAGTTATTTTTTCATTTATAGGTTGTCCTGGTTCCATACTCGCCATCTCCCCCTGCTCGTCAGTTGGAGAAGGAGAGGAGGCACACATGGAGCCCCCAACAATTCACTATGGGATGATTTACATCAAATTCCAGATAATATTGACGACTTTTTAGGTGATTTTTTAAATGTTGATTATAGCGCAGTTGAGCTGGT
>NC_142803.1:49896600-50006600 GCF_049724085.1 Artemia sp. Qi Xiang Cuo
ACCAATTGTGAAGAAAAACCACACGGAATTAGGCAACTGAGTCTCTCAATCCCAGTAAAGCTCTATTAAGAGATACAAAACTACTTATTTAACACGAAAATTTCTTTTTTAATGACTCTCAAGTAAAGAAAAATCCCACTGAATTAGGCAACTGACTCTCTCAATCAACATAAAGTACTTTTAAAAAGATACAAAAACTACTAATGAATAACACAATAATAGATATAATTTACCAACAAGTAAAGAAAAACCACACGGAAACAGGCAACTGAGTCTCTCAAACCCCTTAAAGCTCTTTTAAAAGATACAAAAACTACTTATTTAACACGAAAATTTCGTTTTTAATTAACATCATCTAAGGCAAAACCACACGTAATTAGGCAACTGAGTCTCTCAAACCCCGTAAAGCTCTTTTAAAAGATAAAAAAACTACTTATTTAACAAAAAAATTTCGTTTTTAATGACCATCAAGTAAAGAAAAATCACACGGAATTATGCAACTGAGTCTCTCAACTCCGTGCTACTCGACCTCATTTAACTAATCCCCGTGTAACTGAATCCGTATGTAACTGAACCCTCGTGCAAGTCAACCCTTGTGCAACTCAACTCCCTCAAAATATTTTTCAGCCAATCTCCTCCAATTCACAAATCCCATTACCCCTTTTTTTTGCAAAGGTTAATCAAACATCTCCGATTGTAAAAGCATTAAAAAATTTTCCACTCACTAATTACCCCTTTTTTGCAAATGCTAAACAGGAAAAAAAACTGTCCTTTTATTCAAATCCTAATCACCAATCAAGTTATACTCGTTCCTCTTGGCAAAGGTGTAATGATCTGTAAATCATAATAAAAAAAAACAAGTCTGCCAAGCCATGTAGAGCTCATTGTAATAGGCAAATGACCCTGGTAACCCAATTACTTGAAAGTACACACACAACCTGTTTGTACGGGGGCGTACGCAAATTCATTAGAAGGACTATACTTATAATGAGAGAAAGCTTGAGATGGCTAGGACATTTTGCAGACGAAGGATGGCAAATTGTAAATATTGTCCTTCTTGGCCCACCATCTAGGGCCGAAAAAAAAGCAAATTGCCCCCGAATGGGGTGGGAAGGTGTCGTTCGTAAGGAAAGACTTAAGGGAAACTGGAGCTTCTTGGGAGGGTGTAAAGAGGGAGGTTTTGAATAGATTGGGATGGAGGAAAAGCGTTCCTAGCTGTTTTGGCCTCAGGCGGCTTGGTGCTGCTGTGAATTGTTAGCAGTAGCAATAATAATATTTTAATTAACAGTTCCAGTAGTATATGAGTTGATATTTGGTTGTGAGTGTTTAGACGGATCCATCTACCCTACTCACTTAAGACATGTTTTGTTTTGCTAGGGAATTTTGATTAATTAATAGTAAGGTTTGACTCCTATTTCAGAATGAGGCAGACTTATTCCCTGATTAAAAAAAAGAAGAGAAGAGAGCAATGTCCTGAGTCATAGAACTGCAAAGTAGTTCTATGACTACATGATTTAAAGTTTAAATAATTTAGAGCCAAAATATGTGTTTTACTGTTGTCAAGTTCTTTCAGGATCATATTTGTGCAATAATTCCATTTTTCTTCTATAAAATATATTAAGACTGGAACAATGAGACTTTGCAATTAATGTTTGATCATTTTCATGTTCTTTAAATTTCTTACATGAAATGGGAGTTCAATGGTGATGTATTTTCATAGTTAAAAGAAAATCTTTTGTTGATGCACAATTGGAAAATGGCGAGGGAAATTAAATTGGATTATAGCGTGTCTGTTCAATAGAGTATTAAAAAGCGAATTTTACAATAAGAAAAATTCAGTTTGATTTCGCGAAAAGTTTGATCACTATCGAAATGATCCTCATTATTATTGAAATTTTCGTACTCGTCTGCTCTGATCGGGTGAGATGCTCCAATATAAAGAAAGTAAACAAGCTTCTTAAATTTAAATCTTTAAATTCTTTCCTGTTGGCGGTAGTTGCTATAAATACCCCCTAGTTTTAGCTTATGGGTATAAATACTGGGTATAAATACCCAGTATTTTGCTTCGGGATTGTTCAGGTCAATTCAGGATGGCTCCTAAAAACGAAGCTGCCTTTTTGCAGCCATTATAATGTATACAACCAAATTTACTCGTTTTTTAGAATTTTGGTGTTTTGTTGGAAAGCCACAGAATAAGATCAATGAAAAGACCACTTTTGCTGGCACAATTTTTCAAAATAAATAAACTTAAAGAAAAATAAAATGATGAATGACTTGTACCCGTTAACCGAAATTAAAAAAAAAATTGAAAGGAAATTTTCCATCGGAATTACAAAATTAATAACTACGGAAGAGGCCAAAACTAAATATTAAGGCTGGACGATTGGTGATATGAAGTTAAAAAGAGAAAAAAGGAAAATAATTAAAAAACTAAATGTGATGGAAAAAGTCAAAACGCAAAAACAAAAAAATAACAAATCCGGACTAAAATAGGACTAAATGCATAAAATGAACAAAATATCATGGGTTCCAATGGAGAGAGGGAGACAAGTGTCCCTTAGATTTTGATAAATAGCTTGTTTTGTATCTTCGTTAAAAAATCTAAAAATTCCCAAATTCTACCCCCCCCCCCCCACGCCCTTAAATTTGAAAAACACTTTTTTTGTGGTTTGATTGAATAAAATACGCCCCCTAAATTTTTGTGAATTGACGCCCTCCTTAAAACGCTGTAGAACAAAATGTAAAATCGAGCAAAAGAAAAAATCAGGGGAAAAAGGGGATAAACTATTAAAAATCTTAGTAGCAAACGGTACCATTTTTTTAAAATATAGTTCGATTCAGGTACTAAAGTGGCAATAGATATAAAATACGAAGGAAATTAGCCAATGAGGTCTAATTTAGAAGGATAATGTAGTTTCGGAAAAATGTATCGGTTTCGGGAATTAACTAGCGCATACTTTGCCAACTTTAAGCCAAGATCGGTTTGTCTTTTTTCGAAATAATTAAGCTTTTCTGTGGAGGGTAAAAGAAGAAAAATAGCAAGAGTAGTAAGGGCCCAATTACTTAAAAATATACATGCACTTTGACAAGCCTGAGGCATGGATATGTGTGTATATTTTCAAGTAATTGGGTTACCAGGGTCATTTGCCTATTACAATCAACTCTACATGGCTTGGCAGACATGTTTTTTATTATGAAATCGATTTTTTGTGTGTCAGTCGATTAGAGAAAGCTGGTGGTTAGTCCAATATAATAACTTGATTGGTCGGTTTTCTAAAAACGTTATTGCGATAGGATTACTCAATTTACATCTTAGTGTTAACTTGGACGATGACTTAGTCTAATTGCGTAGGTACTAAAGGAATATTTGAAGGTGGAGAAAAAAAAGGGTAATTAATGATTGGATAATTTTAACAAGAAATGACTGAAAAGTGTTTTGGAGGAGATGGGATGAATATGTACTGTATAATACACAAGTGATGATTTGCACAGTGTTGTCAATTTTAAATAGTTTAGAAATAAAAAAAAATTAACAAGAAATGGCTGAAAAGTGTTTTGGGGGAGTTGAGTTGCACGATGGTTGACTTGCACGAGGGTTCAGTTACATGCGGATTCAGTTACACGGGGATTAGTTAAATGGGGTCGAGTTGCACGAGGATTCAGTATCATGGAGGTTCAGTTATATGGGGTTTCAGTTATACAGGGGTTCAGTTACATGGGGTCGGTGGTCGTTATAATACAAAACTTCAATTTTAACAGTGTTGTGAGGTCCCCGGCAACACCCCATCCGTACTCCAATCCCCCCATCCCAACCCATGTATAATCAACGCTTCTAAGTCGGCGGGATTCTAACACAGTTAACTTATAAAGGAGGTTTGAGTGACCTAAAACCACAACAAACGCGCTGAGCTACCCCCCCCCAAAATCCCCGAGCGACCCCGGTCCTCCCAGGGTCTAATGGCTTCCCCAGGGCCCCGCTTGCGACCAATGCTCTGCGCCTACATGATGAGAAATTTTTATGCGTTATTATATATTTTCAGAAACTCTAGGTTTTTGCAAGAAGATTATGGAAAATACAATTCTCTGGTTCAAATGTGAAACATAAGTTCATTTTTGGATCGAAAAAATAAACTATTTCCGTAAAATCTGAGCTAATAAGGGTTTTTGACTGTAAACTCTAGTTTGTTGAAAGAAAATTAAATGAACCCTACAGTAGGATGTCCACTACTATCCTAAGCTTCAGCGCACATAACCTCTTCTAAATTAACCTTAAAAAATGAAACTATCTTTTTTTTTATCATGAATTGTTTAGCCTGTAGACCCATTCCTGAAAGTTTCATTTTCCTAACCTAACCCCTTTCCAAGATAGCCAAAAGTAGCTAAATTAACCTTAAGAAATGAAACGATCTTTTTTTTTATCATGAACTGTTTAGCCTGTAGACTCATTCCTGAAAGTTTCATTTTCCTAACCTAACCCCTTTCCAAGATAGCCAAAAATATTTAAAGTAGAATTGGTAATGTTCTATCAGCTGTAAGCCACGCCAGATAGATGATAAAAGAAACTAGTCAAACAGTTCCTCTCAACGGAGAAATGGATTGCAAACAGTGGTTTCTAATTAACCGAGTCAGACTCAAAACGAGCAGAAATTAACATAAGTTGGGCGCGAAACCCCTATTCCTTCCCAAGACCAGAACAAAATTTGCGCTTTACTGAAAAATATAAGTGAATGTGCATTGTCAGTTTATTCCTAAGCTAACCCCTTTCCAAGATGGCCAAATGTAGCTAAAGTAGAATTGGTAATGTTCTATCAGCTGTAAGCTAAAAAAAAAAAAAAAAAAATAATGGAATTATTTACTGATCTTCAGTTGTTGTGATTTTAAAAGTTCTGCTTTTGTTTCAGCCAATCGTGTATCTCCCCCCTCCCCAAAAAAAAAAACTTTTCAGACAATCAAGTTCAGACTAACCAGAATTTTTTAAAAATGAAGTGGAAAATTTTATATTATTTTGGGAAAATATAATTGATAAATAACTTATTTCATTTTCATTGAGAAAATTCAGAATGGAAGTTGAACTTTTTAGTCTTCGCGATTTTTTGTATTAACCAGGAATTTTGTAAACGCTTAATACCCACAAGCATATGCGAGTCAAATTTCATCTTAAAGTGCCAATGTATCTGATAGAATAATTTAAGTCTTATGATCAATTTCATAAAACCTATAATTTTCACATTTTTCTTCATTAAGTATCAATTACTTCAAGAAATTAATTCCACATTTTTTCAGATAGGAGCTTGAAACTTCCGAAGTAGGGATATTGGTTTTTAGAGTTTCGGTTACTATTGAGTCGTATCGCTCCTTAATTACAGTTCGTTAGCACAAACACAAAAATGTTATCACTCTTAACATTTAAATCTTGGCAAATCCAAAACACCAGTGCAGTGATTTTTGCAAGTGCGTTTAGGTGTTAAATTCAAATTAATAGGCACGTAACGTCAATAAAACCTCTAGTAATCAAAATGTTAATGTCATTTGAATTATTAAAGGTGTAAAAGTAAAACCATTTGTATTTTTTCAGTAAAGTGCAAATTTTGTTCGTGTCTTGGGAAGGCATATGGAGTTTAGCGTCCAACTTATGTTAATTTCTGCTAGTTTTGAGATTGACTCGGTTAATTATTATAGTGTTTGTTCGCTTCATGATTCATTTATACGAGTTGCACATTACTTTCATCTTCCTTTCAAAAATACTGTTTAAAATTAGGTTTTTTTTTTCTTTTTGTTTTTGCTTTACTGCTCGACTTGATAAGAATTCTGAATCTGGACTTGAATTATTTCAACAGATACAAGTTAGCACTGTATATAGAAATTTGAGTCACATAAGCTTGGGCTATTAAGCGTTTGAATCTGATAAGAAGAAGTTTTAATTTCTTTTAATCCCCAAGATATAGATTCCTCTCCTGTAGGATTCTCGTAATAATACTCAGATATACTAAGCTTTAATAGCGTGGATTTTCGAAAAAGGGAGAAACACCCCCCAAAAAGTAAATAAATCTGTATGTAAATCAGACCTTCAGATTCAGCAATGTTGTTCCTTACGCAATAGACTTATTAGAGTGATTTCTGCTCGTTTTGAGTTTGACTCGGTTAACTATTGTAATTTTTGTTCAGTTTGGGTTTCATTAATTTATAGATGCTGATTTGTGGCAGTTTCACGATTGGTAGATTATTTGATGCTATTTTTGCTAATTTTTTGTTTAATGGAGTTCTTTACTTTTCTTTGAAAAACTTATTTTGTGGAAAAAGTTTTTTTTTTCTAATTAAGGACGAAAATCCTTTTGTGGGAACAACTTGTGTTTTTGCGAGGAACGTCACTTTTGTAATGAAACCCAGAAAGCGTTTCAAAAAAAAAATTCTTCCCTGGATTTTCCATAAATTCGCTGCTTACGCTGAATAAAAAAGTAAGAAAATATATCTAATAAAAGAAGACGCCTGTAAGGGTATTTCAGTCCTTTACGTACACGTAAAGGAACCAAAAGCTTCCCCAAAAAAGAAAATTTTCTAAAATGGTTCACATTTCAACTGGACTCAGATATACTAAGCTTTAATAGCGTGAATCGTGCTTCAAAAACTCCGGGTTGCTCCAGGATTAATTAAAAATAAGACCTTAGCCCAATAAGTTTTATCAAATAGTTCATAGTATTAAATTGTAATGAAGGAGAGACTTAGCTCAATTGTAACCAAAACTCAAAAATGGAATTTTGATAACAATTGACAAGAATTGGGTTTTTATGGAGATTGCAATTATATAAATTTCATTACGTTTAATATCTAGCCACCAAATGCTCCAAGCCTCAGAAGAAAAAGGGATTTTGAAAACAGGGAGCCTGATTTTCGAAAAAGGGAGAAACACCCCCCAAAAAGTCAATAAATCTGAATGTAAATCAGACCTTCAGATTCAGCGGTGTTGTTCCTTACGCGATAAACTTATTAGAGTGACAAAAAACTTTTTTTTTCCACAATCCTCAAGAGGACATTTTTCAACTAAAAGTAAAGAGCTGCTAGACTAAATCAAACATGTGGTGAAATAATAACGAATAATTGTTCAAACTTAAATTGTCTGTAAATCTATGTCTAGCGATAAACGGCTTAGAGTGAAAAAAAATTTTTTCTTCGGTGGATCTAGATTCACGTAGAGTAGTTTTCTAGCAAAGATGTTTTTGTGTTTGTGTAAGTTTTTGTGTGTGTGTATAAGTTTTTGTGTGTGTATGTGTGTGTGTGTGTAAGTTAACTGTAGCTAAACTAAAACTCTAATCTAAACTAAACTAAAAGTAAACTAAAACTAAAACTAAAAATCTAGACTAAACTAAAACTAAACTAATTAAAACTCTAACTAAAACTAAACACTAATCTAAAACTAAAACTAAAAATCTAGACTAAACTAAAACTAAACTAACTAAAACTAAACTAGAAATAAATTCTAATCCCTAAACTACTAAAGTATAACTCTAACTAAAACTAAACACTAATCTAAAACTAAACTAAAACCAAACTAAGCTACTAAATTAAAACTCTAACTAAAACTTATATGTAAAACGAAAACTCTTAACTAAAAAAAACTAAAAGTAAACTAAAACTCAAACTAAAAATCTAGACTAAACTAAAACTAAACTAACTAAAACTAAACTAGAAATAAATTATAATCTATAAACTACTAAACTATAACTCTAAATAAAACTAAACACTAATCTAAAACTAAACTAAAAATAAACAAAATCTAAATTATAACACTAAACTAAACATTAAACTAAAACTAAACTAAAATCTAAACTAAACCAAACTGAAACTAAACTAAATAAAGGTAATAAAAAAAAACTTAAAATAGACTAAAATCTAAACTAAATAGGTAATAAAATAATAAACTAAAAATCTAAACTAACCCAATCTGCAATCCTCTTTTTCTAATATTTCCGCCCCCCCCCTGATTGACTTAGAAGGAGATGTAAGCAGGTCTCTGATTGGCTGAGAAGGAGGATGTAACCGACTCGCTGATTGGCTGAGAAGGAAACACGTGATCTAACTGTTTCCAGGAAAGTCATAACATTTGGCTCGAGAGCAACAACAACAAATACTATTTCTGGACACCATGAAATTCGCCTCGAGCATGTACATGACCAAAACAACAACAAATACTTTTTCTGGACACCATGACATTTGCGATCGATTACACAATCAAGTTCTCGGAAATTCACTTCCCCCTCGAGTCCTAGATCAATAACATTGTCCCCGTTTGAATTCAATGCACTTGTGCAACCTTCTCCCCGGTGTTATTACACACAGAAACATCAAATAAATCGACCTTAGAAAAAGAGGTCATTGACCCGAGTACGCAATCTTTCTCCCTAGGGAGGCTATGCCTTTATTTGGTGTACCGTCAGTATTAAAAATGCTGACATGACCACGTGGTCATGTCACGAGTAGCACCCCCATCTCTACTCTCTCCACACAAAAAAAGTGACCTTTTGTATACCTATGCGAACCTGGCAACTAAAAACCGTAGTTACACAATTCATCCTGGTCACTCGTCGCCTGAATCACGCTCTAGCATAATTATTGGCCGGAACAAAGTACTTTGGCTCGGAGCGATTAAGTAGTACAACATTTTGCGTCTAGAGGCGCTGAGGTACGCGGGGTCACTTTTGAGGAGTTTTGTCAGTGCTTGTTCCGTAGGTGATTATACTTTGTGTCTTACTTATCTGAAGTTTGAGTTACTATTGAGCAATTCGTAAACTTATTAAAAATTGAGAAAACATACCTACCTCTTAAGTTCGAACTATTAAAACCCATACATAAGAATCATTTTTAATATACTGTTATTTGGTGTTTATAGCATTCTAGGGTTTTTGGGGGTATCCTAAACCTTTGATGCACCAGCTAACTCTTGGGTTGCTAGAAGTTTTATAATTTTCACTTTTGTATTGCTCTGACAGGTTGTTGTTGTTGTTGTTGATTGGGGTTTGACGCGTTCGACCACTAGGTCATATCACTCAATTATTCTGTGCCTTATGTAATCACTAGCTTGCTTCGGTGTCACTTTGGTCAATATTCACTTAACTTGATCATGTATCACTTATCTTGCTATTGGCAGGGGGGTATTCACCTGCAGCAATTGCCTGCGTTATAAAATAAAAATTAGAATTATTCAATTTTGCCTTGTCAAACAGTAATTATAATACACATACAACACTATTATAATAAATAGTACAAAATTAACTTATGACCTGTCACCTAAATCCAGATGTAAAATATAAACAAATAAAATACAAATAAGATGATTCAAAAATAAATTATGCTGGTATTGAAGAGAAAAAAAAGTTATAGGGAATGAACCAAACAAATAGTCTTAACAAACTTACCTAATAAGTTTGTGCTTAGTCTTCTAGTCTAATGTCAAAGAATAATGGTGGGAAGAGAACTAGCCATTTATCTAACAAGGGGATAACCTAGGTCTCTGTAGCCTAGTTATAGCACTCCCCTATCAGAAAATCCTCCCCCCCCTCCCGAAAAATGTCTGTTTACTTCCCAATGCCGACTACCATACCTAAACAATGGGCATATTTCGTAACTTACAGTCTCTTCCCCAGGGGTTTGGGGGGGGGTCATATTATCCCCAAAGGCATAGTTATTGGATCTTCCAACTATCTCGAAATTTTGGTCTGACGACTTTTGGTAAAAATGGGGTATGGAAGGGGGGCTAGTTGTCCTCCAAATTTTTAGGCACCAGAAAATGAGCCCTCTCCCGATACTCAAGGACAATTAAATTGATACTACCACCCCTGGGGGAAAAAACAAACAAACACAGATCCGTGATCTTTCTTCTGGCAAAAAATACAAATTCCACGTTTTTGCAGATGGGAGCTTGAAACCTCTACAGTATAGCTCTCTAATACTATTAAGCTGAATCTGATAGTGCAATTTTTTTTATTAAGATTCCTTGAATTTTAGGGGGAGTCTCTCCTTTTTCGAAAATCAGGCAAATTTTCTGAAGCTCGTAGGTTTTGATTGGTAACACTAAACTTAATGAATCTTATATATTTGAAATCAGCATAAAGATCCAGTTATTTCCAGTTATTTTATCTGTTTTTTAAGGTTACGGTTACTGTTGAGTTCGTTACTACGAACTGTTGGAATTATCACATGTGGAAATACTTACTGACCTTCATACCTGTAATTAAACAGAACACAGTTAATATCCGAAATTAACTGTGCAATACATTTTCAGAGAATTTTCTAGAGTAGGTCTAGTCCTACTCTAGACAAAAATTATCTACCTTTTCACATTTAGGAATGAGCTATGCAGCACATTATCAGAAAAAGTTTGTTTTCAGTCTACTCTTGCCATAGGCAAAATTTATCTACCACTTAACTGACTTTCACAGGGCCATTATTAGGCAACTAATATTTTTAGTTCTAGGGCTATAATAGTATAGTCCTTCTAATGAATTTGCGTACGCCCCCGTACAAACAGGTTGTGTGTGTACTTTCAAGTAATTGGGTTACCAGGGTCATTTGCCTATTACAATGAGCTCTACATGGCTTGGCAGACATGCTTTTTTTTTTATTATGATTTACAGATCATTACACCTTTGCCAAGAGGAACGAGTATAACTTGATTGGTGATTAGGATTTGAATAAAAGGACAGTTTTTTTTTCCTGTTTAGCATTTGCAAAAAAGGGGTAATTAGTGAGTGGAAAATTTTTTAATGCTTTTACAATCGGAGATGTTTGATTAACCTTTGCAAAAAAAAGGGGTAATGGGATTTGTGAATTGGAGGAGATTGGCTGAAAAATATTTTTTCAGTTGAGTTGCACGAGGGTTGACTTGCACGAGGGTTCAGTTACATACGGATTCAGTTACACGGGGATTAGTTAAATGGGGTCGAGTAGCACGGAGTTGAGAGACTCAGTTGCCTAATTCCGTGTGATTTTTCTTTACTTGATGGTCATTAAAAACGAAATTTTTTTGTTAAATAAGTAGTTTTTTTATCTTTTAAAAGAGCTTTAATGGGTTTGAGAGACTCAGTTGCCTAATTCCGTGTGTTTTTACTTTACTTGATGGTCATTAAAAACGAATTTTTTGTGTTAAATAAGTAGTTTTTGTATCTTTTAAAAGAGCTTTAAGGGGTTTGAGAGACTCAGTTGCCTGATTCCGTGTGATTTTTCTTCACTTGGAGGTCATTAAAAAATATATTTTTTTTTTAAATTATTATTTTTTGTATCTTTTAAAAGATCTTTAAGGGGTTTGAGAGACTAAGTTGACTAATTACGTGTGATTTTTCCTTACTTGCTTCTCATTAAAAATGAAATTTTTTTTTTAAATAAGTTGTTTTCGTATATTTTAAAAGAGCTTTACAGGGTTTGACAGACTCAGTTGCCTAATTCCGTGTGGTTTTTCTTCACTTGGCGGTCATTAAAAACGAAATTTTTGTGTTAAATAAGTAGTTTTTGTATCTTTTAAAAGAGCTTTACAGGGTTTGAGAGACTCAAATTTTTGTGTTAAATAAGTAGTTTTTGTATCTTTTAAAAGAGCTTTACGAGGGTTGAGAGACTCAGTTGCCGGATTCCGTGTGGTTTTTCTTTACTTGATGGTCATTAAAAACGAAATTTTTGTGTTAAATAAGTAGTTTTTGTATCTTTTAAAAACGAAATTTTTGTGTTAAATAAGTAGTTTTTTTGTATCTTTTAAAAGAGCTTTAAGAGGTTTGTTGGGATGTGTAGTTTGCTTTTAGGACTTTTCAGAGCTATGATTCTTAGTCTCTCATAGGCGTTTGTTGTCTGAAACTTCTAATTTGGGATGAATAGTTTGCTGAGAAGTTAACTTTTAGTATGTTATGGTTTTATGTGCCTGAAATCATGAATTAGAATAGTTAATTAGCTGTTTAGGTTTTCAGACATAGTTTTTTAGATGTTCATGGGTGTTGGGTTCCTGGAGGGTTTTATGACTCCTCCTCTCAATGAATTCAGATGGTTTTAGGACTCGGCCCCCTAGCCATAACTCCATTCAATCTTGAGCGAGGATATAAAAGTTTGATGAAGTATTTTTCTACTTAACAACTACATTAATAACTTTCAAGATCATAGGACAGTATGACACAGAATTTATCAGTTACCGAAAGTTCAATGACTCCTCCCCACAATGAATTCAGATGGTTTTAAGACTCATCTCACTAGTCATAACTCCGTTCAACCTTGAGCGAAGGTATAAAAGTTTGATGAAGTATTTCTCTAATTAACAACTACATTAATAGCCTCCAAGATGATAGGACTGTATGACACCGAATTTATCAGTTTGAAAAAATCATCTTGTGGTGTTATATTCGAATGTGCTTTTTTATTATTGTCTATGGATCTCGAAGAAATTGACTGTTATTATTGGTTAGTGAACTATAATTTGTTTGAGTATGATAAAAGCTTGTGGAGTACTACATTACGTTGTATAAACAGACTGGGATTCTATGATAGAGTGATTACACCACTTAATAATACTGGTCAGGAACTGAGAAATGTCCAGGAGGAAGTCAGTGAAATTTGTAGCTTTTTCGGAGTTGAAGCACTCTACGTAAAGGGCAATGTACCTACATATAAAGTCTTAATTCAAAGGTGTGACCCTAGGATTCCACTTTTCAATCTAGAATAGTTTAAGTGTCCTAAATTTGAAGGGCGTTATCACCGTCCTGAAGACGAGGTTATGTTCTTCGCACAGTGGATACCTAAGAACATACCTGATCGTGATAAATCCATAAGACATGTTAAAAACTATTCTATATCATAGGACCATCGTTTGTGGATGTTTAAGAGTGAACTCTAAGTACTATTTTTATGTAAACATTTGTTGTTGTTTTTTTTTTTTCAAAAAAAAATCGGTTAATACATTTAAGCAATAAATATATTTAATCTTAAACCGTCCTTGTTCTTTAGAATAGTTATATTGTAAGCAAGTAACAAACTATTTACTGAAGTCACCTCTTGGATACACAATGCAGAAACTTCATTTAAGAAACTATGAAAAAAATTGTAAGTAAGTAAGTAACAAATTCTTTCTTAAAGTCACCCCTTGGATACACAATACAGAAATTTTCATTTAAAGAAATTATGAAAAAATTGTAAATAAGTATCAAATTCTTTCTTGAATTCCCCTGTTGGATAAACAAAGACATTTCGTTCAAGAAATTATGACAAAATTATAAGTAAGTAACAAACTCTTTATTGTTTACATGACTTAGATACACGATGTAGAAATTTAATTCAAGAAATTATGAAAAAATTCTCAGAAAGTAACAATTTCTTTAATGAAATGAAATTTAATGAAGACGTGCAAAGTCGACATAGCTTTATTTCATTTTTTAAGGTTAATTTAGACGCGGTTACGTGCGCGCACGTAACTTCGTCTAAATTGACCTTAAAAATGAAATAAAGCTATGTCGACTTTGCATGTCTCTCCTGATTGGTCCCTAAAAAACCAGTCTGGTTGAAAACGTGGAGTTTTCGTACTACTCGCTTTTTGCAATGTGTAGGAACCAGTGGGGAATCCCCGCTCATTTGGAAAGGTGCCAAGTTTTCGTACTGCACACTTTTTGCAATGTGTAGGAACCAGTGGGGTATCCCCGCTCGTTTGGAAAGGTGCCAAGGAAAGGTATGCAAATAGCATGTAGTTTCAAAACGTGTTTATTACTTACTTACAAATATTTTCATAATTTCTTGAATGAATTGTACTCTATGCTTGTCCCTGAGACAAGATGTTGCTTCTCATTTTTGGATAATCAGGCAATTTTCTCAAGCTCTTTTCTCAAGGTCATAGCTTTTGACTGACAACACTAACATCAAAACTTAAACGGTCAGAAATAGAGGCTGGGCTGTTTCCAAAGATTTAGCTAAAAAAACAGTCTGGTTGAAAACGTGGAGTTTTCGTACAGCTCACTTTTTTTGCAATGTGTAGGAACCGGTGGGGTTACTGAGATTTTTTTCATAATTTCTTGAATTAAATTTCTACATCGTGTAGCTAAGTTAAAATTGTTTGTGATAGAGAGAAAAAAAAAGTTACTTGCGATTTTTTTTTCATAATTTCTTGAATGAAGTATCTCTACTGTATATCCAAGAGGTGAAAGAAAAAAAAAGAGTTTGTTACTTAATGAGAATTTCATCATAATTTCTTGAATTAAATTTCTGCATCGTATAGGTGATCAATTCTATTTTCCCAAAATAATATCAAAATTTCCACTTCAGTTTAAAAAAATTCTGGTTAGTCTGAACTTGTTTGTCTGAAAACTTTTTTTTTTGGGGAAGGGGGATAACCGATGGTCGGAAAAAAAATAATAACTTTTAAAAAACAAAAAAATTAATATCATTAAATAATTAACTTGTTTTTTTTTTTTTTTTTTTTTTAGCTTACAGCTGATAGAACATTACCAATTCTACTTTAGATACTTTTGGCAATCTTGGAAAGGGGTTAGCTTAGGAATAAACTGACAATGCACATCCACTTATATTTTTCAGTAAAGTGCAAATTTTGTTCTGGTCTTGGGAAGGCATAGGGGTTTCGCGCCCAACTTATGTTAATTTCTGCTCGTTTTGAGTCTGACTCGGTTAATTAGAAACCATTGTTTGCAATCCATTTCTCCGTTGAGAGTAACTGTTTGACTAGTTTCTTTTATCATCTATCTTGCGTGGCTTACAGCTGATAGAACATTACCATTTCTACTTTAGATATTTTTGGCTATCTTGGACAGGGGTTAGGCTAGGAAAATGAAACTTTCAGGAATGAGTCTACAGGCTAAACAGTTCATGATAAAAAAAAAAGAGATAGTTTCATTTTTTAAGGTTAATTTAGCTACTTTTGGGTATCTTGGAAAGTGGTTAGGTTAGTAAAATGAAACTTTCAGGAGTGGGTCTACAGGCTAAACAGTTCATGATAAAAAAAGATAGTTTCATTTTTTAAGGTTAATTTAGATGAGGTTATGTGCGCTGAAGCTTAGGATAGTAGCGGACATCCTACTGTAGGGTTCATTTAATTTTCTTTCAACAAACTAGAGTTTACAGTCAAAAACCCTTATTAGCTCAGATTTTACGGAAATAGTTTATTTTTTCGATCCAAAAATGAACTTAAGTTTCACATTTGAACCAGAGAATTGTATTTTCCATAATCTTTTTGAAAAAAACTAGAGTTTCTGAAAAGATATAATAATGCCTTAATAAGCATCATAATGGAGGCTCAGAGACATGGGAGCGCCGAGTGCCCTTTGGAAGCCCAGACAACCTTTGAGGACCCGGGGTCTCCCTCGGGGTTGGGGTGGGGGGATCGGCGCCCTTTGGGGTTGTGGTAATGGACCACACAACACTGTTCAAATGGAAGTTGTGTATTATAACGACCACAGAGTAACTTCGCTAATCCATGGGTTGGGGGGGGGGGAGCGGAGCCCTTTGGGGGTGTGGTAGGGGACCTCACAACACTGTTCAAATGAAACTTGTGTATTATAACGACCACCGACCCCATGTAACTGAACCCCTGTATAACCGAAACCCCATATAACTGAACCTCCATGCTACTGAATCCTCGTGCAACTCGACCCCATTTAACTAATCCCCGTGTAACTGAATCCGCATGTAACTGAACCCTCGTGCAAGTCAACCATCGTGCAACTCAACTCCCCCAAAACACTTTTCATCCATTTCTTGTTAATTTTT
The DNA here is from genome assembly GCF_049724085.1 of Artemia sp. Qi Xiang Cuo. Lineage (NCBI taxonomy): Eukaryota > Metazoa > Arthropoda > Branchiopoda > Anostraca > Artemiidae > Artemia > Artemia sp. Qi Xiang Cuo. The sequence continues at coordinate 49,912,336 of NC_142803.1, forward strand.
TTTATTTCTAAACTATTTAAAATTGACAACACTGTGCAAATCATCACTTGTGTATTATACAGTAAACATTCATCCCATCTCCTGCAAAACACTTTTCAGTCATTTCTTGTTAAAATTATCCAATCACTAATTACCCTTTTTTTCTCCACCTTCAAATATTCCTTTAGTACCGACGCAATTAGACTAAGTCATCGTCCCAGTTAACACTAAGATGTAAATTGAGTAATCCTATCGCAATAACGTTTTTAGAAAACCGACCAATCAAGTTATTATATTGGACTAACCACCAGCTTTCTCTAATCGACTGACACACAAAAAATCGATTTCATAATAAAAAACATGTCTGCCAAGCCATGTAGAGTTGATTGTAATAGGCAAATGACCCTGGTAACCCAATTACTTGAAAATATACACACATATCCATGCCTCAGGCTTGTGAAAGTGCATGTATATTTTTAAGTAATTGGGCCCTTACTACTAGCAAGTTTATCCCCTCTTTATATACGACTCATAGGCATACATTTGGGTCAGTTCGATTCCATCAGGAGATTCATTCAAAGGCCAGGGTCTGACACCCAGGGTCCGACACCCGACCAGAAAATTACTCTTACATCACTTGTTATATGCCGCAACAAAAGATCATGTTCGTTTATTATTGAATAATGCTTGTATTGATGCATAAATTTTGACTATTGTGTATTTATTCCGCCTTACAAATGTTTTCCTAAATCTCGTTTCAGACTCTTTTTTTCTAAATTGAGCACCCCTTAGATTCAGAAAGTGGATGTAAAAAAAAAAGTCAAATTATGGGTTGAATAAACTTTGAATTTATATAATTATGTATAAAGTAACCTATACATGTTATAAAGTGTATATTTATCAATCTTACCTTAGACCTTAGATCCTCCTATGCCACCAGAGGCACCCAGAGCATCCAATAAGAGCCACCAGTTGTCCCGCATGTGCGCCACCACCAAAACATCATCCTATTGCGGTTGCATCGTCGTGTGAATGTTGGACAGGTCCTGTTGATATCTGCGATGTAAAGTTTTTTTGGTCGGCCTCTCCTGCAGTTTCCCTGAAATTGCCATTCCAAGATCGATCTTGAGATCCTGTCGTCTTTCATACCAATCACATGCCCAAGGTATCGCCAGCTTTGATGCCGAATGATTAACACGGGCTGGCCTGAAATGGATCGGACTATCTGGTTTGTGACGTGATCTGTCCAGTCGATATTCAGAATCCGTCGAAGATTCGCTGCTGTATTCGCTGTACTCGAAGGATCCTTCCCGTACACGCTGCTGTTGAGAAGTGCATAAAAGACATTGCTATTAAATAGCCTCGTTTTTAATTTTATAGAGTACTTTTTCGATCGCCATACTGTTTTTAGTCGGTTAAAAGCTCCATTGGCTTGCTCTATTCTCAACTGCGCTTCCCGCTTGCTTGACGCTAAATTTTCCACCGTGTTGTCGAGGTACCTGAACTCTACGATCTGTTCTACAGTTTAATCTTCAGACTTTATAGTCGGGGGGAAATCAGTTTCTGTCATGCTCTTTGTCTTTTCTGTGTTAATCTTGAGGCCACGTCGGCCAGAATTTTCACGGTTTGTGTTTAGGAGATGCTGGAATTTGGTCTTGTTACTTTCTGTTAAGGCAATATCGTCAGAAAAATCAAGATCAGCTAACAGCGAGGATGAAGAGGAACGGAGAAAGAATACAGCCCTGTCTTGCGCCGGACGTGATAGGGAAATATCTAGTAATTTCCGCCTTGGGTACGAACACAGCATTCTGTGTTTTCATATAGTGCAACAATTAGGGCCACTATTTTATCATGAATGTCATAGTATCGTAGAATTTTCCGTAGCGAGTCTCGGTCGATAGAGTCGAACGCTTTCTCGAAGTCCACAAAAATCAGGTACCTTTTTTCTCGTCATTCATTGTACTCCTCAATCATCATCCGTAGTGTGTAGATGAGATCCGTGCAAGAACAGGACAGCTGGAAACCGTGCTGTTCGTTTCGTAGGTGTTTATTGAGGGCTGTCTGGATGCGCTGAAGAATGATTTGTGAGAAGAGTTTACCCGGAATAGATAGGAGACTGATGTCCCTCCATTTGTCACAATTTGTCGCATCTCTTTTCTTGTAAAGTTTGATGAGCGTGTTTTTTTTCAATCATTGGGTACCTTTTCAGACTTCCAGATACTAATAAAAAGTTTAAGCCACACACCCATACAGGTATTCAGTGATATTTGTATCATCTCGGCTGTTATTCTGTGAGTTCTTGCTGCTCTGCCATTCTTCAGCTTATGAGATGCTTGTCGAACTTCTACATCACAAGGTTATTCTGTATTTATTTGGATGTTCAAAAAGGGGGTTGCAGGATATCTGGCATCTTTAACTTGTCCGTTTACGTTTCGGCATTTCCCTACAATTTCATTAGTAATCTTGTATATGGCTCTGGATTCACCACGTTTCCCCGCTTCCTCCGCCATGGCAGCTTTTTTATCCAAAAGATTGCGTTTATACCTCCTTGCGCTCTTTTGGACTTGTTTATCTAGGTCTCTGTGCATTTGATTCTTCAGAACTATGTAACCATTTTCACCGCTTTTTACGAGCTGCTGCTTTAAGTTACGACGTTTTGGAAGGGCTGAAGAGAAATTCATATTTTGTATTTAGAGGGCGGGAATTCAAGGCCAACTAATTTTTGCTTCCAATCTCTATGATAGTTTTGACACTATTAGCCCCATTGGAACTAGGAATTTATTCTGGAATAATTGTTGAGGTAGATAAAAAGACAGTATTCACACACGAGATCGAAACAAGGTATCTATAGTATCTTGAGAATGTATTTAAAAACCCTTTTCCCTCCCCAGCATGGTGCCAGGGAGGTAAAAGAGCCCTTAACTTGGATGAAAGGGAAAATATTACCAAAATATTTTTTTTCCTAAATATTCGTCCGTCCTTAAAAGGGCCAAGATTTTTTTAAGCTTATAAGCTTGAAACTTAAACCCATAATTTACTGATTTTAAGGTCACCTTTGCGTAGAGAAAACAATTGAAAAATTGTTTTGTCTAAAAATTAGCTCAAAATTTTTCTTCCGATCAGCTAAGGCCCATAATACTTTTATTTAGCCCAGTTACATGACTCAGACTGATTTTGATCATTCAAGATTCAAAATGCTAAAAGATTCAGGACCTAAAAAAATGGGACCTCACATTTCTTCTCTCCAACCACCTGTAAAATGACACGCATAATTTTTTGGCTAGATAGACCCCTATACAGAAAGCACATTTGAAACTAATTTGGGCTATTTTTGTTCGTAATGCACGAAAATGGACCCATAATTTATTCAGACTTTGATGGCTTATAACTTACAGAGCATTTACACGGGGCCTGGAAGACCTAAAGGAAACAAGAATGTCCTGAAAACTCCGTCCCCCAAGCCATTCTTAAGATATTCCAGATATGCTATTTTGGTCGCCTGGATACGCGGTGTGTTCAGATTTTCCTCTATCCTCTTTTCATAGTCAAAATTGAAGGTAATTTTGACCCCCAACATTCCTGAAGGTTTCAAAACGATGTCCCAAGCAATTTTTTAGCTATTCCAGATAAATGTCTTTAGATATTGTGTCTTTCCATTTACACTGCATTTTATTTAGTCCCACAGAGGCTTAAAGTGCCAAAATTTTTAGGCAGATTTGATGCAAAGTATGTTTGGCCCTCCTCTGTCCCCTCCCCAAGTCATAATTGGAGGTCCTCATGTCCCCTCAAAAGCGAATATCCTTGAAAGCTTTGACTTGGTCCCCCTAGCTGTTCCAAGATACTTTGGCAACACATGATGTATTTTTATTTAGCTAGCTAATAAGCCGTGAATAGACTCTGAATCTCATAGTGGCTTACTTTGTAAACATATTTTGGTTGAACGAAGATAAAACATATTGAGCTCCTTCCTCCTCCTAACACAAAATTTGAAGCCCCTTCTCCATCGATCCCGTTTCTTCTCCTGTACCAGATACAAGTTTTAACTCCGCCCTTCATATTTTCATCAAATAACGTAAATACGGTATTTTGATAACCAGGCTATCTTCTTTAACTCACGACTTTTCAAAATCCTAAAAGTTTCAGCTTGATTCCCTAAGCCATTCTCGTGATATAACAGATACAGCATTCGATGACGCGGATGCGCATAGATTCTTTCAATTTAACTCCATCCACATGGCTACCTTTTTTACTAAAACAAATTAATGAATAATGGGTAATTTACATAATTTAGGGCCATTTCTCCTAGGACTCTAAGGTTATGTCGAGACCCGGAGGCAATTTCATTAGACGTTTTGACACTTCTGAAGAAATGATTATTAAAAGATTTTAATCTGATATCAGTGTGGCTACGGGGAGCTGCGTAGTAAAAAAACACGGGAGGGCATAGCCTTTAATCACATTCAGTCCTTTAAAGAGGCACTAGAGCTTTTATTTTCAAATTGAATGAGCCCTCCCAAGTTTCCATGACCAGCTCTTCCATAAGAAGCGACCGAGGGAAAAAATATTCGGCCCTTTTCTGACTCTTTTTTTAGGGCCACGTTGGGGGGGGGGAGAGGGCAATGTTTTGCTTCTATTTTTCTTACGCATTGAGTCCCCTTGCCTTAGGACTTAAGGATGGATATAAGCTTCGAACTGATCAAGAAAACAAAATTCAGACTCCTTTTTAAGGGGGGCTCCAAAACAGGTTTTTTACACATTAAGTTTCTCTTGGCCCAAGTACCTACGGCTGTAAAATTCGAAATGATCAAAAACAAAAAATTGGTCCGCTTTTGGAGCCCCTCAGACAACAAAATATCTCCCTCCTATGGGTCCTATGTCCCCTAAGAAAAAATATATTATCCTTCTGATCTATAGAACGATCTTTGAAAGTTTGTGGCAACTGGAGAGCCTTGAATAGCCATGATCAGCTATGCACCCCTTTTCCACAGTGAAACATACCTGTAAACAAATGGTATTTCGTGTAATTTATAGTCCTTACCCCAGGTGCCACGGGGGTCGTGTCATCCCTGAAGGCATATTTATTTGACCAATCGACAATTTCAAAGTTATAGTCGGATGGCTTGGGAAGTAGGGGGGAGAGTTGCAAAAAAGGGTATGGGAGGGGGCTGCATGCCCTCCAGTCACTTTTGACACTTGAAAAGGGAACTAGAACTTTTAATTTCCTATCAAATGACCCCCTTCCCAAGTTTCTATGACCACCTCTTCCATATAAAGTGACAGGAGAAAAAAAAAATACATGGAAGGCACATTGTTTTTTTCTTTTACATATGTAGCACTTCAGCGCTGCATCTGATTTGCAGCCAAGGTGCGCAAGTTAGAAGTGTGAGACTTACGCAGAATAATTGCGAAACCATGAGAATGCAAACTAAGGTTTAAAAAATCCAAATTTTGTACAAAAAAAAATCAGAAATGTGACGTCCATATAAAACAAGCGTGCGAGGGTCGAAGGCTCAATCTGCTGAAATTTTCAACATTTCTATATATTCTGTGAAGCTTCAATTTTCAATAAAAAACAAGAAAATTCAGTATCCTACCCAAGAAGCAGAGTTGGTTCAATGGTAGATTAAGTAATAAGACCAAAACTTCCAATTAAGAAGGCGTTTCCTTAAGGAATGTTGTTGACTTTAGTTTACTAAGAAGGAAAATATGAAGTTATGATTGCTTTCCTATCTAACAAAGTTACCTACTGCTGTAGTCAAGGCCGCACCCAGGATTTTTTTCGGGGGGGGGGGTTTATTCAAAGATTTTTTTGGGGTGTTTATACAAAAAAAAACTAAAAAGCGCATAAAAATTTGTTTATATCCATTTTTGTTACGTTTTACGAGTCAGGCAAACATTTCGGGGGGAAGGGTGAAACTTGCCTAACCCCCCTGGGTACGGCCTTGGCTGTAGTAAATTCTTGTCATTCCTTAACTTGGTTGTGAGTTATACCTTAAAACTTTATTTTTAGGGGGAAGATGATAGATAAGAATTTGTTTTCTCAGAATTGGTTCCCTTCTGAAAAATTTATCAATGAAAAAAATTGCGGATCAATTCTAATTTTTTCAAAAATAAAAGGATTCCTCATTTCATTTCTGAATTTTCGAAAAAAAAGTTACAGATCAATTCTAATTTTTCCCAATTAAAATAAAAATGTTCCACCTCAGTTGTGATTTTTCTCAAAGACGTGAACAAAATTAAAGTTTTGTTCTAAATTTTACGTAAAAGATAGAAAAAAGTATTTCTTCGATTAGGAATGTCTGCCATAAAGTTAAAGAGTTCCACATTAATTCTAAGATTTCTCAAAGAGAAGAAAAAAGTTACAGTTTAATTTTAATTTTTTCCTAATAAAATAAAAAAGGTTCAACTTCAGTTTTCAATTTTTTCAAAAACATACAAAATTTAAAGTTCTGTTCTAAATTTTTCCATAGAAGATAAAAAATTATACTTTAATTGTGAATATTCTCCTTGAAGGTAATAACTTCCACTTTGATTCTAAGTTTTCTCAAAGAAATGAAGAAAAGTTCAAGTTCTCTTCTGAAATTTTCTCAATAAAAAGAAATAAGTTACAGATCAGTTCTATTTTTTCCAAAGAAAATAGAAAGATTCCAGTTCAATTCTGATTTTTCTCAAAGAGGTGAAATTTTTTTTTAAGTTCTGTTCTAAATTTCTTATTGAAGATAGAAGAAGTTATACTATGATTGTGAATATTCACCATGAAGATAAAGAGTTCCACTTTAATTCTAAGTTTTCTCAAAGAAGTGAAGAAAAGTTCAATTTCTCTTCTGAAGATAAAAAGTTCCACTTTAATTCTGAGTTTTCTTAATAAAGTGAATAAAAGTTCAAGTTCTCTTCTGAATTTTCTCAAAGAAAAAAATCAGTTACAGATCAATTCTAATTTTTCTAGAGAAAATAAAAAGGTTCCACTTCAGTTCTGATTTTTCTCAAAGAGGTGAAAAAACAATTTAAAGTTCTGTTCTAAATTTCTTGTAAAAGATAGAAAAAGTTATACTATGATTTTGAGTATTTACCATGAAGATAAAGAGTTCCACTTTAATTCTGAGCTTTCTTAAAGAAGTTCAAAAATTTTCAAGTTCTCTTCTGGATTTTCTTAAAGAAGAGAAAAAAAGTTAGCTCAATTCCGAATTTTACCAAAGAAGAGAAAAAAGGTTCCACTTCAGTTCTGAATTTTATTAGATATGAAAAAAAATTTAAATTTCTGTTCTGATTTTCTCCGTAGAAGATAGAAAAGAAGTTACAGTTGAATTCTGTATATTCTCCATGAAGATAGAAAAAGTTCCACTTTAGTTCTGTGTTTTCTCAGAGAGGTGAAGAAAAGGACAAGTTCTCTCTTCTGAAGATAAATAGTTCCACTTTTAATTCTGAGTTTTCTCGAAGAAGTGAAGAAGAGTTCAAGTTCTCTTCTGAATTTTATCAAATAAAAAAAGTTACAGTTCAATTCTAAATTTTTCCATAGAAGTTAGAAAAAAATTATGCTTCGATTCTGAATTTTTCCTCCAAGAAGAGAAAAAGTTCTGCTTTAATTCTATATTTTCTCAAAGAAGTGAAGAAAAGTTCAAGTTCTCTTTGCATGTTTTCCCAGAGAAGAGAAAAGGTTCCACTTTAATTTTAAGTTTTCACAACGAAGTGAAGAAAAGTTCAAGTTCTTTTCTGAATTTTCTCAAAGAAAAGAAAAAAGTTATTGTCCAATTCTAATTTTTTCCAAAGAAAATAAAAAATCTCCGGTTTTTTAATACATATTCTAAGCGTTTGACATGCTAGCGTATCCTAAAATAATAGAAATATAACAAATTAATGCATAAAATATTTCTAGTGAAATAACAAAATGTAGAATATTAACATAAAAATATGTTAAATACATTATTTTACATTATTAATATTATTGAGCAGCTTTGGACATTTTGAATCTGTTCCATAAAATAAATCATCATGTTCTCTCTTGATACTAGAGTTACTCGCTTCTCTTAGTTCATAACCACTAGAATAATCAGTATTCCACTTTGAGTCATATACAGTTTTTACTGGGATGTCACATAGAGATTCAATACACGTTTCATCCGGTATTATTTGATTCATTGACCATATGATCAATGGTAGTAATAATGTTAACTTGTGCTTTATTTTCTATTACTTTATTTTTATATTCATTTGTGATATTGTCTGCCAATGCCCTTTTTATTTTAACAGCTATTTCATTGTCTATTGTCACATTATTTTTACAGACGTAATAGTTCTGGCACGTAGACAAGATATGATTTTTGATGTTGGTGCAGTAGTATGCATGTCTTCTATTAACCTTTGCTTTCATTCGAATGCTAACACCGGAAAGATGACGATAAGATCTATCACTGGGTAATATGCTACCAGAACCATTAGCTAGAAGTTGCCCCTCTTCATCAACTATTATTTTTATGTTGGCATTCTCTTTGAGTACTAACTTATATGGAAATGATACTTTCACATATCCACCATTGGCATGGTGGAAATTCTTGGGTACTCCAAAGGAATTTAACTCTTCACTATCATGACAACGTAGGCATACATTCCCAATAAGATCACCACTATTACTTGTGTCATAGTTCAAATATATCTCTTTGTCAGCATTCAAGGCAACGATGACTTTATCATGTGTACACACTTTCCTTGAATAATTCATATTCACTGCTTTTTTTAATATGATGCCGGTGTTTATCCCTCCAATGGGTGGAAATTACTGATTTAATACATGCAATAAACTAGGCAGTCTCGATAACCTACCATTAAGTACCACTGGGAAAGCCGTTTCCGATGTAAGAGCAAGCATAGAGTATGTTTGGTACAGCCGCAAGCCTACGTAGTGAAAGAGACATGCAAAGTCGATAGAGATTTTTAGAAAACTCAGAATTAAAGTGGAACTCTTTATCTTCATGGTGATTATTCACAATCATAGTATAACTTCTTCTATCTTCAATAAGAAATTTAGAATTGAACTTAAATTTTTTTTGCCACTTTGAGAAAAATCAGAACTGAAGTGGAATATTTTTATTTTCTTTGGAAAAAATAGAATTGATCTGTAACTTATTTCTTATCATTGAGAAAATTTCAGAAGAGAACTTGAACTTTTCTTAGAAATAAAGTGGAACTTTTGTCTTCAAGGAGAATATTCACAATCAAAGTATCTGCCGGGTGAATTTTTTTGTTCGGCTGGGTGAATTTTACTTGGGCTAAGTGATAAACTAAGTAAGCTATAAAAATAATGAGAAAATCAAGAGGTCCCGCCGGGGAATTTTACGATCGCATCATCTGAGCCGTTATAGCTTATCTCTTGCCGTCGAGAGCTACAGCGACTTCTATGGTTCTCCTCCAAATTTATGACTGCACCATCCGCTGAACGCGAGAAAATAAAATACGTAACTATATAAATGTAACATCTTTTCCTTGAGTTATCTTCTTGACGATTACTTCTAATGTTATGTAGAAATAAGATTCCTGGGAGCGTTACCGATGGAGGCATACGAACTAGTTGCCTGCTGTGCGATTAGATACAGATATATAAATAAAGCGAACACAAATAGAAAAGCAATAGTTTTATTGAGACTTAAATTTAGGTGTACAACAGTGCTTCACTTCAACTGACGACAATAGTGGCTGAGATAACAATAATGACCAAATCTCTACATTGACTGCGTCATAATGATAATTCTGACAAAACGAATGTCCAATAATAGTTTTGAATTGTAATGCCTGAATGCCCGGATGCCAATAATAACAATAATGACGCGAAAAACACTTTTCATCGCCATATATCCTAAGTCCTTTGAAGGGGGCCGCTATCTTGTAATTATATTTGCAAACTCACTTCATTATGCTAACTGTTCATCCAATAATTTGTTTTAAATATTTTCGATGATTTAAATATTGATACTGCTCTTATAACTTAAACTTCCTGAGAAACTTTGTATCTAGCATTTTTTTATTACCAAATATCTTAGTGAAATTCAAAACCGAATAGCGTCGTTGTCTGGCTGAGGCTAAAACGCAGTTTCTCTTTTTGCTGATTAAGAATTTAGACTCTTGGAAACGGGATTTGAACTTAATTAGAGGAAGTTTAATTTATGTCTGAGTTATCTTTAGAAAGAAAGAATCTTATTTTTTTGTATTTTAGAAGTATCACATACTACTCACGGTACATATTACCTTTCCCATTATTTAATGACGTCCCGTTATTAGGACTTGCTTGCCCTTGGGTTTTTGAAATATTTACGATTTATCTACTATTGGTCCTACGTAATTTTAATTGACATTGTAGTATTTTATACTTTTATAATCAGGAGTCCTAAAAATGTTCTCTATTACTTTTCTTATTTTATTATACATCCCTATCTAAAGTTCATCTACCGGACTGAGATTTTCTATGGTTCTAGCCTAGCTACTATACTAGAGATTCTTTCTACATCTAAAACTGATGACTTTTACATTTCCAACAAGGTTGAGGTTATTCTACTTTTACTATGAGTTTTTTTTTAAATTCCCTTTTTCAAGTTTTTATCTTTTGCTAACTATAAGATAATTGTGCTTCCTATCTACGCTGAATTAAATGAATAGTACGACGACGCCACACATAAGTCTATCTGAACATCTAACACTACATATAAGGACGATCTAAAACACACAATATTATGTTTACCACATTCACTGTTAAACATTAGAACACTTTCACTGGGAATGTTTGTTATGTAATATTAATGATAGGATATTGGAATTTTTTAGTTATCGAAGTTATTAAAATGTAAAATATGTAAATTCACACCTATTTAATCACCATTCATGTCTTTTAGCGTACTCAATCCTTTTTTTGTAAATTATGGTCCTTCACTCCTTTCGTCTTGGCAAAATCTTTAAAACGCTTACAATATAGTTTCTTCACGGAATAGTTCGAGCATGATTATGTTCATCTTGGACGAAAAGCTTTCTCTAATTGTCAAATGGGTAATGATACTCCCAGGTACAGGCGTGTGGAGTTTTGATATCAGAGTTCATTCTCACCTGCTGTTTTTGGATAGTTCATAGGGTGCCTTATTATTAAGGGGTTGAACAATGGGACTGCGTTCATTTTCTTCTCAGTATATCGTTTTTGGCATATTTTAAAGCACATAGAGAATGTACTTCTCGTATAAAATTGTTCGTTTGTGCACTTAAAGATTACAGTTCTCTGATAAAATTGTTCGTGCCTGGCTTGCGTCTATTAACTTTTGCGGTGATTCCTTGGTTAATCACAGGGGAATTGACGTTTGGATTTGGAATGGGTCGACATCAAACTTTAGCCACTCCTTCAACATATTGTCTTTAACTTGTGGGAGGGGTATATTGTCACTGAGGGGTTAGTCACTGGGGCTAATTTTGGTTTCAGTAATTCAATGGTTGGTTTCCAGGTCCATTTTTCAGAAATTATCTCGTAACATTTATGGGATAACAGAGACATGAACTTTTCGCATTTGATAGAGGTGATAGGATGTATTCCAGAAATGGTAGAAAGGGATTCGACGCGTGAATCTGCGACACATGAATAATTTTTGGGATCATCAAATATCATAACTATACAATCGTATGGTACATGGGTCCATAATGATTATCAATGGTGATATTTATGTACTTATATCTTGTACTGGTCGATGGGGTTCTCAGGATTTATGTGTTTATATAGTTCGATAATGCACTGGATACTGAGATTCAAATACAGTTTTGCCTGATACGTAATATGGTTTTTGGTCGAGGAAACAACGATCAAAAGGTAACTGTAATTTTCGGAAACGAAGGTAGGACGAGAATTGCCTGGATTCTATGGTGAGTACTCTTCGTTAGTGGAGGTATGATGAAAATAGATGCTACTAGGTTGTATCTGCACAGGACTAAGCATTGTAATTATCGATTTCCAATGTCAAACCAATTCTTGTAATAAAAATAACGAGGCAGAATCACACGTTCTTTAAAATCATGTAGTCTAAATACATAATAAACAATACGATTAGGTGCATTTTAGGGTGAATATTACCTTACAAGACAATATTAAATAGATACACTAATATTACTACATAAATATTGGTTTTAATAAAACGACATTATTATCATGTTGGTTTCAGATACCTAGAATTCCAATTGGGAAATCTAAAACAGAAATTTCTTCTAATTTGTTTTGAGAAAAAATGACGATTCAAGACTTATTGAATCCTTCAACACTTATTTAATTCTCCCTTAGATTTGAAATTACCATTTAACATAAATTACTCTACATTGTTAAATTTGAGGTCTCAGTTTACAACATATTTCATGCCTTCATTGTTCACGCACGTCCGTGCTCTATAAGAAACGCATACTGCAGCGTCGTAACCGCACGGTTTTACGTAAACGACACTTACAATGAGGGAACAAGACATAGAAAGGACGAGTGGAGACCTCTATAACCACTCGTTTTCTAATGTCTTCCATTTTTCTTGGCTAAGACGTTCTCATGGGGTTCCGGGTTTAACTTCTGCATTTCATCCGTTTCCCCGTGTTCTTTCTTTGGGTTTTGCCTTCTTAGTCTCAGAATTTTTTTCATAATTAAAAGTCAGTAAGATTCTCATGGTCAGGGAAATCGTGAACACGAAACATACGGTCAGTCGTATGTTCCACCAAAAATTGGCTGAGAATAATCCGTATCTATTATCCACATACGTTAATCTCTGGTCCTCATTTGTAAATAGGGGAATCTGGGAGTCTAATGCTTCTCTTATTTTTGTAGGCGTTCATGTCCAATTATTGTTTTCTATTTTGGACCATGTCGTGGTTTTTATTTCCTCACTCTCTATTTTGGGAATAGTGTACGACAGATTAATTGCCTTAAAATTGATTATTTTAGGACTTATTACATTTTCGCTCGTGGTAATTAACGGCGTTCGAACAGTTGACTCTTTAGTCACCAGTCGACATCCTTGTTTTATGGTTATCGTACCCACATCTTGTAACACTAATTCTGTCCTGTAACTTGGATTTATTCTTTCTGTATTATTATAGCAAGACAAAGTTCCAACAGTTTCTCTTGGAACAGAAAATAACCAAAGATCATATCTAAGGTGTATGAATATTTCTTATTTACTACTTTTTAACAAGGCTTCGTTTGAATCTGGTATTTCTTACAGTTTTGTGTCTTTTAAAAATATATCAATCACACAAGATCCAGATTTAGCATTACAAATAGGTAAGGTTAGCTGGCATACTAGGTTTTTTAATAATACGCACTCTTTTAAATCTTGTGGATTGGCTAGGGCGTATTTTTGTCTTTCTTGATCAACAAGCAAATACTCTGCTTCAGGTGTGATAGTCATAAATGAATTTGTCTTCTTTATGTTAGCAGGGAAGATTAAAATTTTGTACAAGTCGTAAACTGATTGTTGGCTTATAGATGTAATTGCTGCTACTACGAATAACTGTTAATTTACTTCCGTGATGGGGACTTTTTAATTTGTATTTTAAAGACGTATATTTGATACTTTTGGCTCTATGAGCAAATGTAAGCCAAACGTTAAGTGCGTTTTTCTTTCGTTTAACATACTTTTTATATTAGAAGGATCTACTAGGTTGTAAGACAAAGTTCCTCCCGTGAGGGCAAATAATGCGAACTCGAACTTACTAACATCTGTCGCCAGATTTAGTAGTGACATGGTAATTGTATCGAATGATACCATGGTAAGGCTCACATTTGTCACGACGCGGTCCACTTCACTCCTTAAATAATTCATTACACTTACAGTTTTTGAGATCTTCTTAGATATCGTTTCAGTTTCATCTCTCTGGTAATTTGCTACACTGGCTTGTATCTTCTGAACGTGTAATGTTACGTTCATGGCATTATTCAACTTTTTTACATTTTCCCTCAGGCTGTTTAGGTCTTCCTCCGTTGTCAAACCAAAAAGGCGGAAGGCGAGTTCTCCGATTATGGGAATTAGGCCTGTAGACCTACGGTATTTATTTCATCAAAAAAATACTTCAAAAATCTTCGTGGTACTTTGTTTTAATTTTTGTATTTCCATATTAAATAGTTGAAATAAGGCTTGTAGTCTTTGTAAATATAACATTAAGAAGGCTTGATGAGTTGAAACTTTTTGGGCGTTTTTCGCATTTAGATTGGGTAATGGTTGTTCGTTTATCATTGCGTGATTTCCATCATAAGGTTTCCCTTTCCTTGTAGTGAGTAGTTTAGGGTTTTGTGTGGATTTCATTGCAGTAGAGTCTCTCGATAAATATTCAATATTACCCACTGATCTTTTCCTTCAGTCTTCCTTGGTGCTCGTCCCAAGTGCCGTGTCAACTTCTGCCATTTTCTTATCAAAGTCATCTATTACGAATTTTGATTTTAGTTTGGGGACAACTGAAGTTGGAAACTCTTTATTATCTTTACTATCAGTCACTCCTTACTTTCAGTCAAAATATTTTTTTTTCATTTAATTTCTGATCGTTTTTCAAATAATGTTGGAAAATCCATAGGACACAAAATGGTTAACACGATTTTTGAAGGCCCAGTGGCAAAACTAATCTATCAAGAAGTAAGAAATAATTTTTTTTTCGATATGTTAATAATGCAAAATAATTTTTTATTTGCGAATTTCCCAATTTCCTATGTGCTTTTCGTTATTTTTCTTCCTGTATTTCACAGTCAAGGAATGGAATATTTTATTTTGTGATATATTTTTATTATATGCTGATTGTTTGATTCAAAAACTGCTTTAAAAATATTTAAACATGAATTGGTTAATTTCCTGAAGCTGGTTATTTTCGTTATTACATAGTCGAAAGTTGGTCAAGGTTATACCAACTAAAAAAAAATTGGGAAAAAGCTTTAACTTCCACTATACTTTTTTTCCCAGCCCCTTAATGTCCCATACTTTTAGTCATGTTTTCACTGTGTACGCAGAAATTGAATCAGTGATGACAAAAATCAAGAAACAGAAAAATACTCAGAAATGTAGAATTTGGGTTGTATATTTTCACACGAAGGAGGGAGGGGTTACAGTAAAAGGAGTGCCTTCAAAATGTATTAAAGGCAATTTTTCTTTACATATTATAAAGTTAGTATTACAAAGTAAGAATTATTTTCTTAACATGCCTCCTTCTTACTAGCCCAAACTAGAGAAGACAATAGCTACAGTACCAAGAGAGAACATGGTGAACTATTTTACGAAACAGAATCAAAATGTCCAAAGTTGTTCATTGATATTAATAATGCATAATAATATATTTTTTATATTAATATCCTACATGACATTATTCCATTAAAAATATATTATGCATTACATTGTTATGTGTTCATTATTTTTAGAGTATGCTACCATATCGAATGCTTAGAATGTCTATTGAAGCATCGGGGATGCAATAAAAGGAATTTGCATACATCATATGTCGGATAGATAGGTTAACATAGGGAAAATC
Organism: Artemia sp. Qi Xiang Cuo; assembly: GCF_049724085.1. Classification (NCBI taxonomy): domain Eukaryota; kingdom Metazoa; phylum Arthropoda; class Branchiopoda; order Anostraca; family Artemiidae; genus Artemia; species Artemia sp. Qi Xiang Cuo. The sequence continues at coordinate 49,927,819 of NC_142803.1, forward strand.
TAAGTATCAGAGTGAATAAATTCTTTATCAACACCTTTTGTCGGATATGTCAGGGTACAATTGACAAAATCTAAGTATCAGAGTGATTCGGTTCTTTTTCAACATCATTTGCCGGATATGTCGGTTAATATTATTAAAACATAAGTGTCAGAGTGATGAAGTTCTATATCAGCAGCCATTGTCGGATAAATGGGATAACATTGATAGAATACAATTATCCGAGTCAATAAACATTTTCTATCAACATCTTTGTCAGATACATTGGGCAAAATTGACTAAATTGAAGTATCAGGGTGAATAAATTCTTTATCAATGTCTTTTGACAGATACGTAGTTAACACTGGCAAAATTTAGATATCAAAGTGAACAAACTCTTTATTAACATTCTTTATCGATATCATTTGTCGGCTATGTCGGAAAGCATTGACAGAATTCTTTATCATCATCCTTTGTCAGATAGGTCGGATAAAACTGAAAAGTTCTAAGAATCAGAGTGAATTAATTCTTTGTAAATGTCTATTGACTGATACGTTTGATAACACTGACGAAATCGAACTACCATAGTGACTAAATTTTTTGTCAACTTCTTTTGTCAGATACACCAGATAACATTCACAAAATCAAAGTATCAGAGCGAATAAATTCTTTATCATCGTCTTTTATCTTATATGCCTGATAAAATTGAGAAAATCTACTGTGAGTGAATAAATTCTGTATTAACATTCTTTATCTATATAATTTGTTGTTTATATCGGATAACATTGACAAAATCTATGTATTAGAATGAAAAAATTCCTTATCAACATCTTTTGTCGGAAAGCTCGGGATAAAATTGATAAAGTCTAAGCATCAGAGCGAATAGATTCTTTATCAATATCCTTTGCCGTAAATGTCAGTTAATATTATCAAAACCTAAGGGTCAGAGTGAATAAATTCCTTATCAACATCCTTTGTCAGAAATATTGTATAAGATTGACAAAATCGAAGTATCAGATTGTATAAATTCTTTATCAACGTCCTTTCTCGGATGCATTGGATTCTAAGCATCAGAGTGAATGATTTTTATTATCATCTTATTTTTCAAATACATCGGATAAAATTGATAAAATATAAGCATCAGATTGAATAAATTCTTTATCGACATCCATTTGTTTGATACGTTGGATAACATCGACAAAATATAAGTATCAGAGTGTATCAGAGTGATTAAATCCTGTATCACAAACTATTGACGGACACATAGGATAACATTGAGAAAATCTAAGTATCAGAATGAATGAATGATTTATCAACATCCTTTGTCAGATATGTCAGATAAAATTGACGAAATCTAAGTATCAGAGCGAATAAATTCCTTATCATCATAATATGTTAGATACATTGGACAAGATTGATCAAATTTAAGCATCAGATTTAATAAGTTCTTTATCGACACCTTTTGTCAGATACGTAGGTTAACATTGACAAAATCTAAGTATCAGAGTGAATAAATTCTTTATCAACTTCTTTTGTTGGATACATCAGATAACATTCACAAAATCTAAGTATCAGAGCCAATAAATTCATTATCATCGTCATTTCTCAGATACGCTTCATAAAATTGAGAAAATCCAAGGTTTTTAAGTTGTGAAATTTATACATAAAGCCGGTAAAAGTTGGGAATAGTTAGGTTAGGTTAGATTAGTTTAGGTTACCTAACATTTCTAGGTTAACTTATACTAGGTTAACTTAGACGAAATCTAAGTATCAGAAGGAATAAATTCTTTATCATCATCATATGCCGGATGAATAGGATAAAATTGACCAAATCTAAGCATCGGATTTCATAAATCCTTTGTTGACATCTTTTGTGAGACATGGCCATTAACATTGACAAAATCTAAGTATTAGAGTGAATAAATTCTTTATCAACTTCTTTTGTTGGATACATCGGCTAACATTCACAGAATCTAAGTATTAGAGCCAATAAATTCATTATCATCGTCATTTCTCAGATACGCTTCATAAAATTGCGAAAATCCAAGTATCAGTGTGAATAAATTTGTTATCAATATCTTTTGACAGATACGTTTAATAACATTGACAAAATCTAAGCATCAGAGTGAATAAATTCCGAAAAAAATTCCGTCCCAAAAAAAAACAGCTACTACAAACAATACTTTTCTAAAAGTAAAAGTCATGGAGTAATATATCTATACCATTTTTATTTTGAGTTTGGAAAATAGTAAATGTAAATTTTTTATGTTTTAAGTTGGTTTTATATTATTCTAAGACATGTAAAAAAAAGCTGAAAGAAATATACCATGTTAAAAAATAATAATAAAAAAAACAACAAAAAAGCAAAAACAGGGGGAGGGGCCCCCAAAAATTTGGAGGGAGGGGACCTCTTAGAGGTTGGGGGTAGGGTACCCTTGGAAATTGAGGTCCTTGATGGTTAGGGTCATTGGTGCTTGATGTCCTTGATGGTTCATACTCATAATCGTCTCACTACTTGATTTCTAAGGATTTCTAAAGATTGTTCTGAAACAATTAAAATTCTTTTCTTGGCATCTATATCTCTATTAGTATCAAATTTTTGGTATACAAGAATGTTATAGCATATTTTATGTTGACAACACCGTTCAAATGCTTCTTGTGTATTATACAGAACATCTCCGAGAAGTAAAGCTAGGTTAAGTCACAAGGTTATTTTGCCATCGTTAACCATTTCCATAGATTGCTGCTATTCCAAATTTATAATAAATTGCCCATGAGTTACAGCCCCTTCGGGCTTACCTTAACTGGTAATCAGTTTAACCCTTTTTTACCACATTCATACAATCAATGTAAAAATGTTATCTAGCTCTGTTTCACCTCTTTTATCCAATCACCAATTAAGATTATTCACTACAGAGTTATCCAAATGTTATACCTTTTTTCAAAAATAGAGTTAGTTTCTGCAATGATACAGCTTTTTATCATTATTAAATACCTTTTTTTGCAAATTGGGTTAGTTTACGCAATAATACAACTTTCAAGTTGAAACAATTATGACTCTACCATATCATTCATCGCTCTGTAATTACCAACGACGCATGCCTAAGCAAACCAGTCTTGACTAAAGCCAATGGTCCAGAAAATGGGTTTTGGCGAAAGAGTTGTTCTACACGACCATATGACCTCCGGGCATAAACAAGTATTTTTAGAAAGAGATCATCTTTTAATACGCAATAACACAGTCTATAGTTTTGATTATTGAACCTAGAAAAACATGTTCGACAAGGCATTTACCGTTGAAACTGCACACATATTCCTGTATATTTCCTTGAAGGCGTGATACCGTGTATATGGATATATGGAGCACCGTTAGTAGAAACATCTCTGATTGGCCCAGAAAATGAGTTTTGCCTCAGAAACCAGTCTGGTCGCTTTATAGGATCTCGTCCCTACTTCCAAATATAACATGCTTGGCAACTTTATAAGTCCATAATATAGAGGGAATGGTCGCTTTATACGACTAGTTGTGAAATCAGCACTTAGCACAAAACTGGGGATTGTCCACCTCAAAAACATAATTTCCATCTTAAAATCAACTACGTTGAGCAAAATAACCATCTCAAAATTTTGATTGGATGTCTTTGGGGAAATAATGAGCGTGGAAGGGGTGTTAGTTGCATTCCAATCACTTTCGACTATTAAATAGAGCACCAGCCAATCGAAAGATTGGCTAGTGCTACATCCATGTTCCAATCGAAAGAGCCCTTTTCCAAGTTTCTATGACAACTCCTTCGATACGAAGTGCCCTGGTATGGAAAAAAAGAAAACCAAAAATAAATAATACATTGTACCAACATCGTTTTTAACTGTGGCTGCGCTATTGCGCGTCCTAGGATGGGTCTGTCCTTCACTGATTTATTTCCAGATTATGGATTTTGAATATGTTTGCAGAAAATAAAAAGCATAGAGATTACTTAATCTAGTGGCAAGAATCTGTAACATTTTAGCAGGAATCTAACATTGAGCGAACTCTTACAGGTGACAAGTTGTCATCAGGAATTTGTTTTTTGACTAGTAATAAGTGAGCAAGAATTGGTTGAAGTTTTCAAATAAATGGATTGAAGCAAATTTTCCTATGCAAAATGCTTTGTACCTTGACGGAGGAAAATAAAAAATAAAGAGTGAGGGTGATTTTAAATAAATTGGTAAATTTACAAAATAAGGTTATTTCGATTGACGAAAATCTTATACGCGGGGAGGATTTTTGTGAGAGGGAACCGTCTGAGGAGGGAATTAGCTGACACACTAAACACTTCAGCAGCTAAAACAAACTTTCGTTAAAAACCTGATTTAAAATTTGATTTTTGATTGGGTTTGCCCTACTCGTTGAAAACTGAAATATGATTGAAAAATCAACTGAAAAGGGGTGGGGGTAGGAATCAACTGAAATTTAAATATATAAACAACTAAATAAATGCAAGTTTTTGGGAAAGTTTGAAGAAAAGCCTATAAATTTATTCAGGTTAGACAGTTGATACATTTAAATGCGAGGAACATGTAAACATTAATGCTGAAATGCATTTTCTTAGAAGCAAGGTCGTATCCAGAGGTGGTTTAACCTCCCCAAAATTTTTGTCAGACTCGTAAAAATACCAAAAAAATACATAATCTAATTTTTGATGGGTGTTTTTTGTATTCCCCCCTAAAATAACAGATACTGCCTTGCTTAGAATCCATACAAGCAATTGTATTTGCCCCTCGACAAGAAGCGTAATTTTTTTAAATTCTAGGGGGGGGGGGAGGGGGGGAAAAGTTTTAGCCACTTTTCCCAAATCAAGAGAAAATGACATTAAAAACTGAAATGTGATCCATATTTTACCATATAGGTAAAGATATATTAAAGAAAACTGACCAGTTTCTTTGGATACCTAATTTAGCTGGGGGAGAAGGCAGGGGAATTAGCACAGGGAAATTAGCACAGGGAAATTAATAGGGAATTTCTGGAAGTCAGATAAGTAGAGCTACCAATCCCTCAAGCCCTCGCACCTGTGCAATGTGGTTACATGTTCTATTAAAGGGGACACAATTTCCAAGACTCCTTAACACACCCCTCTGGACTCCAGTGACGTCCTCACACACCCCGTTTTAAACGGAGAGGAATAATATTTTTTACTTCTTCATTCATTTAATCGCGGTACACACTTTATGTAAGGTCAGCGAATCTTAAACATGAACGGTGCATCCAACACTGCCTGTTAATATCATTTTGATATTTTTTGCACCAAAAGTCGCAAGAAATTTTATTTTTTGGCGTTTCATTTTTCGTTAGAATCACCTTTCATATTTTTTCTCTTTTTTCTTTTTCTATACTTCTTTTAGTTTAGATTTTCAGTTTAGTTTTAGTTTAGAGTTTTAGTTCAGAGTCTTAACTTGGAGTTTTAGTTAGAGTTATAGTTAGTTTAGTTTTATTTAAGAGTTTTAGTTTAGAGTTGTAGTTTAGTTAGAGTTAAGAGTTTTACTTTGGAGTCTTAGCTTAGAGCTTTTAGTTATTGTTATACATTTAGTTTAGAGTTTAGATTTGTAGTTTAGTTTTAGTTAAGAGTTGTAGCTTATAGTTTAGACTTGTAGTATGGTTTATAGTTTTAGTTTAGACTTTTAGTTTAGAGTTATAGTTTTAGTTTATTTTTAATTAAGAGTTATAGTTTAGAGTTTTAGTTTAGTTATAGTTAAAAGTTTTAGTTTTCAGTTTAGACTTTTAGTTGAGAGTTTTAGTTTAGAATCTAGATTTTTAGTTTAGAGTTATAGTTTAGAATTTTAGTTTATTTTTAGATAAGAGTTATAGTTTATAGTTTAGAGTTTTAGTTTAGAGTCTCAATTTAAAGTTTAGTTTAGAGTTTTAGTTTATAAATTTAATTTAGAGTTTAGTTTAGTTTTAGTTAAGACTTAAAGTTTAGTCTTCAGAGTTTTAGTTTAGAATCTTGGATTAGAGTTTTAGTTAGAGTTTCAGTTTAGAGTTTTAGTTTAGTTTTAGTTAAGAGTTTTAGTGAAGAGTATAAAATGTTAATTTAGAGTCTTGGATTAGAGTTTTAGTTAAAGTTATAATTTAGTTTAGTTTTAGTTAGGACTTTTAGTTTATAGTTTTAGTTTAGTTTTAGTTAAGAGTTATAGTTTAGTTTAGTTTTTAGTTAAGACTTTCAGTTTAGAGTTGTAGCTTAGTTTTAGTTAAGAGTTTTAGTTTAGAGTTTAAAGTTTTAGATTAGAGTCTTAGCTTAGAGTTTTGGTTAGAGTTATAGTTTAGGATAGTTTTAGGTAAGAGTCTCTAGTTTAGAGCTGTAGTTTAGTTTCAGTTAGGAGTTTTAGTTTAGAATCTTAGCTTAGAGTTTTAGTTAGAGATATAGTTTAGTTTAGTTTAGTTAAGAGTTTTAGTTTAGAGTTGTAGTTTAGTTTTAGGATGTAACATTTTTTCCCTTAATACTAACAAACTGTTACTTAACACCATAAAATTTCTCTCATAGAAGTAACAGGTTTTTTCTTAACTGTAACAAATTTTTCTAATAGCACCATCTTATCGGTCAAAGATAACAAATTTTTCTTAAAAGTAACAACTTTTCGTCACTAATAACACGTTTTCCGTTAGAAGTAGAACGTTTCCCAGCAAAGATAACAAATTTATCTTAGAAGTAACAGTTTTTTCTTAACACTAAAAATTTTTTCTAATAGCACCAACTTTTCCGTCAAAGATAGCACATTTCTCTTAAAAGTAACAATTTTGATCAATGATTACAACATTTCTGCTAGAAGTGGAAGTTTTTCTGTCAAAGATACCAAATTTTTCATAGAAGTAAAAATTTGTTTTTGCGTTCATAATAACAAGTTTTCTGTTAGAAGTAGCAGGTTTTCCTTAACACTATAAATTTTCTCATCGGAGTAACAACTTTGTCCTTAATATTACAAACTTTTACTTAACACACTCGAATTTCTCTTACAAGTAACAGGTTTTTCTTAACACTAGCAAATTTTTTCTAGTAACACCAAGTTTTCCGCCAAAGATAACAAATTTATCATAGAATTAACAACTTTTGTCAGTGATAACAAGTTATCAGTTAGAAGTAACAATTTTTCGTCATTGATAACAGGTTTCTTGTTAGAATTAGTATGTTTTCTGTCAAAGTTAGGTTTATCTACGTTTAAGTTAGGTTCATCTAACTTACTTTAACATGAGCGCTCATATTAACCAAAGTTAGAGCAACCTAACTTAAACGTAGAGAAACCTAACTTTGACAGAAAACTTGTTACAATAATTTTTACTTCTACGAGTAATTTGTTATCGTTGACGGAAAACCTGGTGATATTAGAAAAAAATTGTTATCATAAACGAAAATATAGTTACTTCTAAGAGAAATTTGATAGTGTTAGATAAAAGTTTTTTAAGTATGAAGGATAAAAGTTTTTTACTTCGAAGAGAAAATTTGTTAGTGTTAAGGAAAACCGGCTTCTTCTGGCAGAAAACTTGTTATCTTAACTATAAATTTTTTACTTCAAAGAAATATGTTATTATCTTTGCTGGACAATTTGCTAGTTCAATCAGAAAATTTGTTATTACTGGCGAAAAATATTACTTCTAAGAGAAATTTGATAGTGCGAGTTAAAAGTTTGTTGGTATTTAGGAAAAAAGTTGATACTTCGAAGACAAGATTTGTTAGTGTTAAGAAAAACTTGCTACTTCTGGCAAAAACTTGTTATCATAACGGAAAATTTGTTACTTCTAAGAAAAATTTGATATTTTGGACAGGAAACTTGTTTCTTCTAACAGATAACTTGTTATCACTGACGAAAAATTTTTACTTCTATGATAAATATGTTATCTTTTACGGAAAAATTGGTATTATTAAAAGAAATTTGTTACTGATAAGAAAAAAAATCTGTTACATCTAAGAGAAATTTGAGTGTGTTAAGTGAAAGTTTGTTAGTATTAAGAAAAAAGTTGTTACTTCGAGAAGAAAATTTTTTAGTGATAAGGAAAACTTGCTACTTCTGTCAGAAAACTTGTTACTTCTAACAGATAACTTGTTATCATTGACGGAAAATTGTTTTTTTAAAGAGAAATTTATTATCATTGATGGAAAGGTTGGTGATATTAGAATAAAATTTTACTATTAAGAAAATAACTGTTACTTCTAAGAGAAATTTGAATGTGTTAAGTAAAATTTTGTTAGTATTAAGGAAAAATCTGTTACTCCGACGAGAAAATTTGTTAGTGTTAAGGAAAACTTGCTACTACTGACAGAAAACTATAAAGGAAAAGAATTATGTTATCCTTTATGATGTTATCATAAAGGAAAAGAATTGTTACTTCTAGGAAAAATTTGGTATCTTTGACAGAAAACCTTCTACTTCTAACAAAAAAGGTTTTTATCATTGAAAAAAATTGTTACATTTAAGAGAAATGTGCTATCTTTGACGGAAAAGTTGGTGCTATTAAAAAAATTTATAACAGTTAAGAAAAACCTGTTACTTCTAAGATATATTTGTTATCTTTGCTGGGAAACCTTTTACTTCCAACAGAAAACTTTTTATCAGTGACGAAATTTGTTACTTTTAAGAAAGATTAGTTATGCTATTTGAAAAGTTTGTTACTGTTAGGAAAAAACTGTTACTTCTATGAGAGAAATTTTATAGTGTTAAATAACAATTTGTTAGTCTTAAGGAATTTTCTAAACTAAAACTATGAACTAAACCATAATTCTAAACTAAAACTCTAAACCCTAAACTTAAACTCTAAACTAAAACCCTAAACTATAAACCAAAACTCTTAACTAAAACTAAACTAAAACTCTAAACTATAACTCTTAACTAAAACTAAACTAAAACTATAACTCTAAACTAAAAGTCTAAACTAAAACTCTAAACTATAAACTAAAACTCTTAACTAAAACTAAAGTACAGCTCTAAACTCTAAACTAATACTATAACTCTAACTAAAAACTCTAAGACAAGACTCTAAACTCTAACTAATACTCTAATCTCTAAACTAAAACTCATAACTAAAACAAAACTAAACTATAACTCTAACTAAAACTCTAAGCTAAGACTATAAACTAAAACTCCAAACTCTAAATTAAAACTCTTAACTAAAAAAAACTATAACTCTAAGCTAAGACTAAACTAAAACTATTAACAAAAAGTAAACTACAACTCTAAACTCTAAACTAAAACTATAACTCTAAGTAAAAACTCTAAGCTAAGACTCTAAACTCTATCTAAAACTCTAAATTCTAGACTAAAACTCTAAGCTACGACTCAAAATTAAAACTCTAAGCTCTAAACTAAAACTCTTAACTAAAACAAAACTAAACTAAAACTCTTAACTAAAACTAAACTAAACTATTACTCTTACTAATACTCTAAGCTAAGACCTAAACTAAATCTCAAAACTCTAAACTAAAACTTTAAGCTTAAACTAAACTAAAACTAAAATGAAAATCTAAATAAAAGAACCATAGAAAAAGAAAAAGGAAAAATATGAAAGGTGATTCGAGCAAAAAATGAAACGCCGAAAAACAAACTGTTTTGAGTCCTTTGGGCAAAAAATGTCAAAATGGTATTGAAAGGCAGTGATGGATACGCCATCCTTACGTAAGATGCGCTGATATTACATAAGGTTTGTAACGCCATTAAATTAATGAAGAACAAAAAACGCTTTGGGGGTTTTGGGCGAAAAAAAGTATTAAGTGACACTGCTCCATAATAGCTGCGTAAGGTGTGTCCTGTCGTTACGTTACAAGCAGGGATTCCCCAACGGGTTCCTGATGCATGGTTGCATAAAATTTCGTCAAGCATATTCTTCTGTCCGTTTGAAACGGGGTGTGTCATTACGTCATTAGTGACTAGAGTGATGTGTAATGGAGTCTTTGCAACTGTGTCCCCTTTAATAGAACTGATGACGGCATTGGACAGGTGCTAGGGCTTGGGGAGTTGGTAGCTCTACCTATCTGACTTCTAGAAATTCCCTATTGATTTCCCTATGCTAATTTCCTTCTGCTAATATTCCTACCTGTGCGTTTGAAATCCAATGCTATTTTCCCAAAGCCAGTTTCCATACTTGTGCGTTCGAAATCCAATGCTATTTCCCTGTATTAATTTCCCTGTGTTTATTCCTCCACCTGTGCGCTTAAAATCCAATACTATTTTTTTATGGCTTCCGTGACGTCAGAGAGCTGCGTTTGAAATCCAGTGCTATTTTCCCTATTATAATTTCCCTGTGTTATTTTCCCTACTTGTGAGCTTGAAATCATATACTATTTTTCCCACGGCTTCCGTGATGTCAGAGGACTGTTGTAGAAACTTAATTCTAATTCCCTATGTTAATTTCCTGTGTTAATTTTCCTACCAGCGCGCTTGAAATCCAATACTTTTTTTCCCATAGCTTCCGTGACGTCTGAGGATTGTTGTAGAAACTCAATGCTAATTTCCTATGTTAATTTCCATGTGTGAATTCCCCTACCTGTGCACTTGAAATCTAATACTGTTTTTTCTATGGCTTTCATGACGTCAGAGGACAGTTATAGAAACTCAATGCTAGTTCTTTATGTTGATTTCCCTTTGTTAATTCCCCTACCTCTGAGCTTCAAATCCAATACTATTTTTCCTATGGCTTCCATGACGACTGTTGTAGATTCTCAATGCTAATTCCTTATGTTAATTTCCAAGTGTAAATTCCCCTACCTGATTGCTTGAAATCTAATACTTTTTCCTATGGATTCCGTGACGTCAGAGGGACTTGTGTTATTTACTGAAAGAATTTCTCTGATACAGAACATTACGAATATCTTCTTAGTTCTCTTGGCTAGAGCGCGTTCCATTGGAAGAGAATTAGTCCAGGCGGGGCGAAACACTATAGAAAAAGAAAAAGATAATATATGAAATGTGTTTCGATCGAAAAAATGAAACGCCGAAAAAAGAAAATTTCTTGAGGCTTTTGGGCAAAAAATGTCAAAATGGTATTATCTGGCAGTGATGGATGCGCCGTCCATGCGTAAGATAAAAAACGTACCACATGACAGTGGTTCATAATAATTACGTAAGGTGTGAGCTGTCGTTACGTTACAAGTGGGAATTCCCCAAGGGCTTCCATGACGTCAGAGGGCTGTGTCATAGAAAAACAAAGGGGTGTGTACCGTGACGTCAGAAGGTTTGTCACAGAAATTCAAAGCGTTGTGTTTTTACAAAATTTTTACCGAGTCATGAAGTTCCAGAAGAATTTCCCCGTCAATTTCAAAAAATCATGCTTGTGGTCCTATCTCCTCAACAGTGTGAATGTTGGCAAAATCTAGAGCAGAAGGATTATCAAGCCATTGGTAATTCCTAACGGCAAATAAAAGTGAGACATTGCCGACGGATAAAGGGAATTCATATCCAAGAAAATGACATCCGGGTTTTCACCGGTGCGTTGTTCAGTCGGGTCGGTTTCAAGGATACGATCCTCGTGAAAAACAAACCCTCCCTGCATGGATCTATCTACAAGCAGGTGCTGATCCACGTCGGTGATCAGACTTATTTCTGCTCCACTGATTTCAAGAATTAAATCCATCACCAAATGAGGAGTGGAAAAATAATACCCCAAATCCAAACCAAATTCTTCAAGAATTTGGTCCGTGTTTTTGCAGACTGTATCCAACACGTCAATTAATCACTTTCCAGGTATATTTTACAGTAATTCCACCCATTTGTACACTCTCCCTTTGCCCTAACCCTCTTGGCAAATTCAAAATCGGCAGTGGTGCATTGACGATCGCGAAGCAAATCATAAAACACTGCGATAGGCAGTAATGTTTCCTCACTTAGCTTCGAGGCGGAGCTGTAGTACTCGAACTGGTATATTCGCTTACACGTTAATAAATCAGACAGTTCCTCATCTGGAAAGTGCTGTTTGAGGAGGGAGAAACTATTAAAATCGTCGCTGTTCTGTACTTGAATCAATTGACTTAGGGATGTAGGGAAAAAACTAAAAGAATCAAGGAAACGGATTTTATTCCAGCAAGTATTACCATTAATAACTGTTTTCCATTTAAATTCTAAGACTAACAGCTTTTTAGATGATTTCCCGATAATGTAATAATAAAAAGAAACATCTACCCATGCGCCATTTGCAACTTTACCTTTAAACAGTCGATCCAACGCTGGTGAAATGAATTTCAAATCATAGTTGGAATTCTGCGTGTGAACTGGTAAAAAGTATTGTTGCCTATCATTTAAATTACACGATTTATGTGCGACCCCCCGAAAGTTAGTTCCCCTTGATGAAATTTCTGGGTATAAATGATCATGATCGTGGGTTTTCGCATCCATCTCCTTAATTTTTTTCATACAAACCCAGCAAATGTCTTGACTTTTTAATTGCCAACAGGTCCTCTGGTGATAGATTCATCGGATAGTGTGTATGACCTAGCCGTGAAATTGCCTCATTTGCTGTTTTAATGAGAGCAACCATAGCGGTGCCAACACAATCTTTTCCACCCAACGTCTCATAGAAATATACCAATTGCATGGCATTACTTGAATCTCTCCGCGCGTGCACAAAAGAGATCGCAATAGCTTCATGTTTTTTCACATGATTCGAATTTGATAGATCCGAAACATCCATGAGAGCATCTTTAATGTCTAATGTCACCTTGTTGGTCTGCAACAGTGTGTTCTGAAAGCTTTTGAACCGCAAGGTGGCATTGTCCTCTGAAACCATCTCCACAGACTGGTACCCATGACGCTTGCAGTGTCTCAAATGGTTATTAAATTATAATTCACTATGAAACTTAGATAGACACATTAGGCAGTAATAAAGTGAAGTGTAACCTTTACCCTCACTTAAAACCCTGCTAATATCTGGAATAGGAAAGAAATATCCAATTGATTTAGGATCTTTGGTAGGTTCATACAAAAGCCATACCCAGTGTTTCACTGAGTCAATGACGGCTCTTTTACAGAATAAATTACCCCTTTTTTACCACTTAGTTCCCTATCTTATATTTCTTCGTCAAACTGTAAAACTATAACCCCAACTTTAAAAAAATCATCCTTTTCAAAAATATCAATCCCTTTAAGTGTAACTGGATATTGTCCCCTTAAACAATTAAAATCTATTTTTGGAAAATAAGAACCCTCTTTCCCATTTACTGCCGATCATTCTTAGGGGTTCAGATATTCTGTCGAAATCACCATAAATTGGTTTTTGTAATAAACGTATACTTTTAAGACTAACCTAAAAAAAATTCAAAACAATGTATCTTTTTGTGAAAGTACTTAGAAACTTTTTTTTATCAAGATCTAGAGGGAGAAAAAGGTTAAGGTCAACAGATTTTTGTTATTCTCCCCCCCCCAAAAAAAATATTGCAGCTACGTCTTACAAATATGGATTGGAACTGATTTTTCTGGGAAATGTAGAGACTCCAAATTTGTGTCTCAGCCTATTTTTTGGAAAAATATTTTATTCATTCTAATACAATCAGGGGTCTATCCCTAAAAGATCTTAGCCCTTTGATCGAGGGGAAAAACGCAAGCTGAATGATAGTGGATCAGAGAAATAATATCTAGGCGGTCAAAAATAGGCCTAATATTGTATTTTCTAGAAGTAATGAGTATTTTCTAGAAATTAGGCTAGATATTAGTTTATTAGTTGAAGATATTAGATATTAGTTGAAGTGAATCATTAAATTAGGCTAGATATTGGTTTTACATTAGTTTTGCAAGCTAATGTTTAAGTAAATGAATAAATTAGCCTAGATAGTAGTTTTACATTAGTTCTGCAAGCTAATGTTGAAGTGAATCAATAAATTAGGCTAGATATTAGTTGAAGATATTAGATATTATTTGAATTGAATCATTAAATTAGCCTAGATATCAGTTTTACATTAGTTATGCAAGATAATGTTGAAGTGAATCAATAAATTAGTCTATATATTATTTTATTAGTTGAAGATATTAGATATTAGTTGAAGGGAATCATTAAATTAGGCTAGATACTGGTTTTACATTAGTATTGCAAGCTAATGTTGAAGTGAATCATTAAATTAGACTAGATATTAGTTTATTATTTGAAGATATTAGATATTATTTGAAGTGATTCATTAAATTAGTCTAGATATAGGTTTTAAATTACTTTTGAAAGCTAATGTTGAAGTAAATCAATAAATTAGGCTAGATATTAGTTTATTAGTTGAAGATTTTAGATATTAGTTGAAGTGAATCATTAAATTAGGCTAGATATTGGTTTTACATTAGTTTTGCAAGCTAATGTTGAAGTAAATGAATAAATTAGACTAGATAATAGTTTTACATTGGTTTGGCAAGCTAATGTTGAAGTAAATGAATAAATTAGCCTAGATATTAGTTTTACATTAGTTTTGCAAGCTAAGGTTGAAGTGAATCATTAAATTAGACTAGATATTAGTTTTACATTAGTTTTGCAAGCTAATGTTGAAGTGAATCAATAAATTAGGCTATATATTAGTTTATTAGTTGAAGATATTAGATATTAGTTGAAGTGAATCATTAAATTATGCTAGATTTTTGTTTTATATTAGTTTTGCAAGCTAATGTTGAAGTGAATCAAGGCTAGATATTAGTTTATTAGTTGAAGATATTAGATATTAGTTGAAGTGAATCATTAAATTAGGCTAGATATAGGTTTTAAATTAGTTTTGCAAGCTAATGTTGAAGTAAATCAATAAAGTAGGCTAGATATTAGTTTATTAGTTGAAGATATTAGATATTAGTTGAAGTGAATCATTAAATTAGGCTAGATATTTATAAGTAGTAGGTTTAATGTGTCACTGAGTTATATATTTCTGTATATAACTTATATAGGCCTAGTCAGTGAGTTACACATATTTTAAGTAGTATGCTAAATATGTCACTGAGTTATATATTTCTGTATATAACTTATGTAGGCCTAGTCAGTGAGTTATGTATATTTATAAGTAGTAGGTTAAATATGTCACTGAGTTATTGCCTTTGCAAAACAAAAGTAATATGTTTGTCTGGCCTCCCCCAGGCCATTCAGCATGTCCCCAGGTGGTGATAGGGAAACGCTCTACAGATATGTAGGGTACCTCCATAGGAGGCACGGACCAAGGGGGGACCTTGTCCCTGGGGGTCCATAATAGAATCTGGGGTACCCTTGCCCGGGGTCATAAATACAGGCGGAGGAGGAAGAAGGCCCCTCAAATGTACAATCAAAAGGGCCCACTTGTTTATCCACAAGTTCCATGAGTTGCAAACCTTCTCCCAGTAATGGGTTAAATTGCATGGTGATGCAGACCACCATCGCGGGAGGATCCTGTATAGGAGGACAACTCTGGCAGGGCGTAAGATCCAGATCTATGGACAACGGCCTCTGCAAAGGGCTGCCTCGACCTTTTCGGGGTACCTGCAAGACTGGGGAGCTTGTGGTCAACTCTATTCCCACATGAGGAGTGGCGCCCCTCGAGGAAATTATAGCCTAGTAAACGACACAGCATTCGCACGGGATTCTGACTAATGGACAATTCTTCTGGGATTGGTATGATTTGATGGGCGTCTTTGGGCTGAAAAACCTCTTCCTAGCTAATTTATCTATTACGGGTTGCCTCCCCGTAGTAGCATAATATTTGTAGGCATGAATATATAATGAGTCGGAGGTAATAGGCTTGAGATTGTCTGTGCAGGATTTCAACTCTTGTTGATAGAAGAGCATCGCCAAGCGCTGAAAACCATGTTGTGACCAGGCTGGGCCCAGGATTGCACAAAGCCCCCATTCATGGAGGTCCCAGGGACTTCTTGCTGTCCGGTTCTAAGCCGGCTTAAGCACTTCGGTGTAGACTTGAGAAGATATGTGATCCCCGTCCTGCATTGATATCTGGGATCATTGCTTTTCCTGAGGCAAAAAAAATTTCAATGATTTAAAGAACATTAAAATTGGAAATTGGAATGTTACAACATTAAAAAAAGACTATCGTATCGACATTTTGACTGACGGATTCAGACGATTCGAACTGGATCTATTAGGAGTTTCAGAAACTCATATCCCAGGGGTAGGAAGCATGAAATTAGGTGATATAGAATTTGTTTACTCAGGCAGGAAGGATGGGTTACATAGACAGGGAGTAGGGCTTATGATGAATTATGAAGCGGCAAAGTCTTGTTTAGGCTGGGAAGGTATTAATAATAGAATACTAATTGCCCATTTTATGACTAGTAAGTTTAAGGTATCAGTTATAGTAGCATACGCCCCTGTAGAACCGACTGATGGAGATACTAGTGACTCAGATGAATTCTACTTACAGTTACAGGAGCAAATAGACAAGGTCCCACGTAGAAATATGATGTTATTGCTGGGAGATTTTAACGCCCAGGTTGGTAGAAATAAGGATAGATGGTATCCCAGCTTAGGTAAATTTGGCGTAGGAAAAGAAAACAATAATGGATGCAGACTTTTGGAATTTTGTAGGTATAACAATCTAGTTATAACCAATACGATGTTTGGTCATAAAATGGCTCCTAAGTTAACATGGTATTCACGTGATGGTAAGAAAGCAAACCTTATTGATTATGTTATAGTAAATCGAAGAATGGCAGGATCAATACAAGATACTAGGGTATATAGGAGTGCTGTTATCGATGTTAAAAGTAAAGATCACCATCTAGTAGTGTCAAGGGTTAATTTAAAGCTGAAATATCGGAAGGGTAATTACCTCCCGGGAAGTTATGATGTTAGTAGACTCCAGGATGAGAATTTGAGAGAAACTTTCCAGGAACAGTTGAATACTAAACTTGAGAGTTTAAAATTTGATAATGTGGAAGATGGTTGGAATAATTTTAGAAAAATAATTTGTGAAATTGCTGAAGGTGTATTAGGGAAGAAAGCTAGAACTGCAGCTAAGAATATTAGTGAAAAAGCTTTAAGTTTAATAGAAAGGAGAAAGGACTTGTACAAGAATTATCTGAGTGATAGATCACATGAAAACAAAAGAAATGTAAAGAAAGTGGAGAAAGCATTGAAATATGAACTAAGGAGGTGTGAAGTAGAGGCCATGGATAAAATTGCCGAGGATTTAGAAGATGCAGCTAGACGGCATAATAGTAAAATATTGTACTGGCACGTTAACAAATTGAGAGGTAGTAGTCAATCCGGACTTGTCCCAGTTAAAGATAGGAATGGGGTGGCAATTAGCGATAAGACAAAAGCTAAAGCAAGATGGGCCGAACATTTTGAGAATTTGCTTAACCGAGATAGAGTTGCAGGAAAAAATATAGAGGAAAATGAAAAAGTTTGCGATACCTTGGATGTGAAGGAAGATTTGTTTTGTGAGGAGGACTTAGAAACAGTACTAAAAGGATTAAAGAATAATAAGGCTCCAGGTGCTGATAGGGTAGTAAATGAGTTTCTTAAATATGGTGGCTCTGAGGTTAGAAATAAGTTATTGGAGATTATGAATATGATTTTTGAAAAAGGGGAAGTACCTAACGATTTTAGGAAAACCTTAATTACGCCACTTTATAAGAAAGGTGATAAAAGTGAGTGTGGTAATTATCGAGGCATTAGTCTGGTCTCTGTAGGTAGCAAATTGCTTAGTAATATGATACTTTTTAGACTGAGAGATGCCGTAGACAAAGTTTTAAGAGAAGAGCAGTGCGGTTTTAGAAAAGGTAGAGGATGTGTTGACCAAATTTTCACACTTAGGTTAATAATTGAGAAGTGCCTAAGTTCTCAAACACCGTTGGTCCTCAGTTTTATAGATTATGAGCAAGCGTTCGATTCTGTTGATAGAGGAGCTTTAGTAAAGGTTTTATCCTTGTATGGTATGCCAGAAAAATACATTAAAGTGATTAGTGCTATATACGAGAATAACACTGCTGCGGTTAAGGTAGGAAATGAGGTTAGCAGCTGGTTTTGTATTAAATCAGGAGTTAAGCAGGGTTGTGTTCTATCCCCCTTTATATGGATTATTTTGATGGACTTTGTTTTAAGGAGCACAGGAAAGGCAATGGGAGACCACGGAATCAAATGGGGAGGAAAAAGTCTCCTGGACTTGAATTATGCTGATGATTTAAGCATCCTAGATGAAAGTGTTAGCAAAATGAATGAAGTTTTAGAGGCTTTGCGAGTTCAGGGTGCTAGTATTGGTTTGAAAATTAATGTTAGGAAGACCAAGTCACTAAGGCTAGGAATAAGTGAAGATGAAAAGGTGACGTTGGGTAATGAAAAGATTGATCAGGTGGGCAGTTTCACTTACCTTGGTAGTATTATTAGTAAAGATGGTGGGAGCAGTGAAGATGTTAAAAATAGAATATCCAAGGCTCAGGGTGTTTTTTCACAGTTAAAAAAAGTCTGGAAGAATAGGAAGATAAGTCTGCAAACCAAGATTAGAATCTTAGAAGCTACAGTGATGACAGTGGTCAAATATGGCTCTGAAGCATGGACGCTCCGAAGAGCGGATGAAGATTTGCTAGATGTTTTCAAGAGAAATTGCTTAAGGATTGTTCTGGGTACCCGGCTGACTGACCGTATTTCGAACAATAGGCTGTACGAAAAAAGTGGTTCAATACCGCTTTCTAGGTCTATAATGAGAGAAAGGTTGAGGTGGTTAGGGCATGTTGTTCGGATGAAGGATGACAGATTGCCGAAGATTGTTCTTTTCGGCCAACCATCTAGGGCTAAACGGAAAGCAGGTCGTCCCCGTCTGGGTTGGGAGGACGTCATAAAGAAAGATTTAAAGGAAATGGGAACTTCGTGGGCGGGTGTAAAAAGGGCGGCTTTGAATAGATTGGGGTGGAGGAGGAGCGTGCGTAGCTGTGTTGGCCTCAGGCGGCTTGGTGCTGCGATGAGTTGTTAGTAGTAGTAGTAGTAGAAGTAATGAGTAATAAATATTATCTGACATTTATATTGAATGTACTACCTTGTATCTTCACTGAAACAACCATATAAACCGATTCCTTTCAGATTAGAGAAGCAATTTGCATAGAGGAAGAAAACATCTGGATCTAAAATTTCACCCATAAAAATGCCAAAATTACAACCACTGTATATTTAAAGCAATCACAATTCGATGGAAAGTCATACCTTCTTAAGATATTTGATGCTAAATATTTTAGCTTATTGTTAGTGATTTTCCCCTCATGTTATTTTTTACTTATTTCGCACTTGGTACTGTCATAAACAGCGTAACTACAAATAGATATTTTTTAAAAATTTAAATTGCCGATCTTTATTAATTTTTTAAAATATAGTATATGATTGTGTATGTTTTGACTTAGCCAATTCAAAAAATCAAAGTTAATTTTCAATGTCCTGGCTTTTGTAAGCGGGCTTTGTACAATTTTATTTAGCTTTAATTTCTTACTGACTATTCTTCTGCTTGAGTTAGGTTTATTTTGAAAATTATTTGAAAAAAACTACGTTTTCTAAAGAGTTAAAGAGACTGAGTTACAAGGTCGAACCTTAAAACGTACAGGGATTAGGAGGCACAGTTGGGGGGCTGCCGCCCCCAAACCCCGCTTTCGCAGCCTTTAAATAAAAAAAAGTTTTTTAAACTGAAAGTAAGGAGTGACATTAAAACTTAAAACGAACAGAAATTAGTCTGTATATGAAAGGGGCTGTGCCCTCCTCAACACCTTGCTCATGACGGTAAAGTTGACTTTCTTACAACTCTTTTTTTTAAACAACAAAAACTTTAGCGTAAAGAGCGAGGCGTTGAGGAGGGCACAGCCTTTCATATACGGAATAATTTCTGTTCGTTTTAAGATTTAATGTCGCTCCTTACTTTCAGTTTAAAAAACTTTTTTTATTTAAATGCTGCGAAAGCGGGGGTTTGGGGGCGGCAGCCCCAACTGTGCCTCTAATCCCTGTACGTTTTAAGGTTCGACCTTGTAACTCAGCCTCTTTAACTCTTTAGAAAACGTAGTTTTTTTCAAATAATTTCTGCACGTTTTTGTACAGTTTATTCCTTATTATTGCTTGACTAACTGTTTGCTAATCGTGTCAGGAGTTATTTAAAAAAGAAACTGAGTTTCTTTTTTAAACTGTAAATTCAGTATATAAAAAATTTTCTCTGACGATGAATCGAACCCGGGTTTTCCGCCTGACATTCAGGAGTCTTGACCACTGGACTAAAGAGACACAATTATAATTATTTTTTAGTAAAGTTAATCTATTTTTTAAAGCAAGCAAATCCCCATAAAACTTGAAATTTGGTTTTTGGAAAACAGGGAAGGAGTAATCAAATTGAGCTGAAATTTCGATGATAAGCTCCCAGGCCCCATGAAAAGTTATCCTCTAAATTTCAGCCCGATCAGACAACGTTAAAGGGGGGTTGTGGTGGGAAAAATTAACATGGGTTATTATAGGAAAACGAGGTTTTTCGTAAATGTAAATTCGGGGGATAATTTTTTCTGTCTGAAAATATTAAAAGGCCCTAAGAGGTCAAATTCTGCTTCGAATGAGTCCTCATTCACCCGGATCAATTGCCAACCGTGGCCTGTAGGCGTGGATAAAAAAAGAGAAATGAATTTTAAGTGGCTATATTTGGTTTTTTGAAAACAAGGAAGGAGTGATCGGATTGAGCTGAAATTTCGAGGACAAGCTCCCGGGCCCTAGGAAAGCTTAACCTCTAAATTTCAGCCCAATCGGACAACGTCAAAGGGGCGCTGTGGTGGGAGGGTCAAACTTCCGGCCCAGTTTACCCCATGAAGACAAAATCGGAGGAGGATGAAATTTTGTACGTTTCTTAGTTTGAGCTTGGGCTACAAAATGCGATCACCGCCGTCTCTCTGCGGCCTCTAGGACCTGAAATCGCTTAACATTGTGGTGGGTCGCCTCTTTATAGAGGCACAAGTGTGCCTCCTTGATAAAGTCTGAGGGGGGTGAAATTTTGCACGTTTCTTAGTTTGAGCTTGGGCTACAAAATGCGATTACCACTGTCTCTCTGCGACCGCTAGGACTGTAAATCGCTTGCGGGTTTTTATAGGAAAACGAGCCCGCGTTTTCGCGGGCTAGCACGCTTATAGCGGGTTCTTATAGGAAAACGAGGTTTTTCGTAAATGTAAATTCGGGGGATAATTTTTTCGGTCTGAAAATATCAAAAGACCCTAACAGGTTGAATTCTGCTTCGAATGAGTCCTCATTCACCCGGATCAGTTGCCAACTGTAGCCTGTAGACGTGGCTAAGAAAAAAAAGAAATGATGAATTTTTAGTGGCTATATTTGGTTTTTTCAAAACAGGGAAGGAGTGATCGGATTGAGCTGAAATTTCGAGGATAAGCTTCCGGGCCCTAGGAAAGCTTAACCTCTAAATTTCAGCCCAATCGGACAACGTTAAAGGGGGGCTGTATTGGGAGGGTCGAAACTTCCGGCCCAGTTTACCCCATGAAGATAACATCGGAGGAGGATGAAATTTTGCAAGTTTCTTAGTTTGAGCTTGGGCTACAAAATGCAATCACCACCGTCTCTCTGCGGCCTCTAGGACCTGAAATCGCTTAACATTGTGGTGGGTTACCTCTTTATAGAGGCACAAGTGTGCCTCCTTGATAAAGTCGGAGGGGGGTGAAATTTTGCACGTTTCTTAGTTTGAGCTTGGGCTACAAAATGCGAATACCGCTATCTCTCTGCAACCACTATGATCAGACGTTGCTTGCGGGCTCTTAGGGGACCGCAAGCCCGCGTTTTCGCGGGCTAGCCCGCTTATAGCGGGTTCTTATAGGAAAACGAGGTTTTTCGTAAATGTAAATTCGGGGGATAATTTTTTCGGTCTCAAAATATCAAAAGGCCCGAATTCTGCTTCGAATGAGTCCTCATTCAACCGGATCTGTTGCCAACTGTGGCCTGTAGGCGTGGATGAGAAAAAAAAGAAATGATGAATTTTAAGTGGCTATATTGGGTTTTTTTAAAATAGGGAAGGGGGGATCGTTTTTAGCTGAAATTTCGAGGATAAGCTCCCGGACCCTAGGAAAGCTTAACCTATAAATTTCAGCCCAATCGGACAACGTTAACGGGGGGCTGTGGTGGGAGGGTACAAACTTCCGGTCCAGTTTACCCCATGAAGATCAAGTCAGAAGAGGATGAAATTTTGCAAGTTTCTTAGTTTGAGCTTGGGCTACAAAATGCGATTACCGCCGTCTCTCTGCGACCTCTAGGACCTGAAATCACTTAACATTGTGGTGGGTCGCCTCTTTATAGAGGCACATGTGTGCCTCCTTGAACAAAATTTTTCTGAAGTAAGTGCAGAGCGAAATTTAAAATTAAAACGACTCAAAATTATTTCTTCACAGCCTATCTAACATATATCGATAATATTAGTGTAAATAAATCAACTGATGATATTTCCGCATGTTTGTACGATTATAGATAAAGTAGCACCAGGAATGATTTTAAATCGAAGTTATCTTTTCTTTTGAAATGCTTTAAAAGTTTTTTATTTTCTCTAGAATGTAAGAGATTTTTGTTGTAATTTAAAATGTCAATATCAAGTTCATCTGGCATTGTTTCAACAATTCCAAGCTAGTGTAGGTGTTGTGCAAATATAATTGCCCATACTGGAATGCATTGCTAACTATTCTAACAATTTTGGTTCCAGGGATTCTGCTAGATCAGTTGGACATTTACTTCAGCAAAAAAATCTAATATGTCTTATGAACGTATTTATTGAAAATATGTAGGAGTACTTTTAGTTATTTTATTAGCAAGCCCTATGGTATTCCTTTTACTTTTTTCAAGAACTTTTGAAATGTGCAAAATGTATTTGGAAAACCCGACAAGAAATGATTTTTCTTTCCCATGGTATCAGAATGCCATTAAAAAAAAATCTGGACTAGGAAAAATCTCAAAAACTCCTCTGGTCTTGGTTTCACCTCTTAGCGTAAACAGCGAAGTATTCAATAGTCGTTCTTTTCCATGCTATTAAAATTCCATTATGACAAATAACTCTGGCCTATGAAAAATTCTAAAACAACTCCTCTGGTCTTAGTTCACTTCTTAGCGTAAACAGCGAGGCAAAATAGAGGTTTGCTTCCTCATATATGGAATACATTCTGCCTGTTTTTTGTCTTAATGTAGCTAATTACTTTATAGTTTAATAAAAGAAAAAAAAAAGAATTGTTCCATTGTAGTATCTCTGAGCTATGAAAAATCTCAAAAACTGCTCAATCCTTGGTTTCACCTTTTAGCGTAAACAGATAGGCATTCAATAGTCCTTCTTTCTCATGGTATTAGAATTTCATTAAGAAAAAACTTTGACATATGAAAAAGTCTCAAAAACTATTCTGGTCTTGATTTCAACTCTTACCGTATAGAAGTAGTGGGGGATTTCCAGTTTCTGTGACACACATACTCAGGATTTCTGTGACACACATAGAAAAATTAACATAGGGAAAATAGCATTGGATCTCAAATGCACAGATAGGGAAAATAGCATTGGATTTCAAACGCAGCCCTTTGACTTCACACGACACACCTGTTTCTAGGCAACATCCCCGTCCTCAGCAAAACATAATTGAATATTAGAAGTGTTGATGAAACGGGACCAAGAGTGCTTAAGGTGGCGGTAGAAACTACATGGGGTTCCCGACTAGCCCTATAATGGGACAAAATGTATAATGGATATATTATAACATTAAGCAAATTCAAGTCGGAAGAATAATTGTGCTTCGTGGCTAAGATGAACATAGCGCATATACAGAGACTACAAGATAGATTAAATGCGCTGGCAAAATGTATTGAAGTGAACAATTTATAGAAAACAGACTGTATTTTGCAGTGAGAGTGATGATTTGCGAAACAGAAAATCATGCGTAATCTAGTAAAATTGGAAAAGTGGTTAGTGTTAGATGATGACTTTCTGGAATTATCTCTTCAAAGAAAGATATTTTTTGGAGAAAACGGTATAATGGGAACCCATTCCCCTTCTTTGGACTATGGTCGTCATGGTCCCCCAGTCTCTATTTATAGATATATTGATTAAGACAAAACAAATTGATATTGTGGTTTTGCTCTTAACCACTACACGGACAGCCATTTTGTAGCGCTCTTAGGAGATTTTGTTTTTAGAGTCAGTTTGCTTTTGGAAGTGGAGAAGTCAACATCGAAAAATATTTTACAAAAAACCATTATGCTTGTATGCTTTGGGCAGCTGCTCATCCTGTGAGAATTGTACTTTTGCTGATGAGTATAATGAAAAGTGTAGATTATACAATCCATGTAAATTGCATAGAGGATATGCTGTGCAAATTAAGAACTGTAATTCATGTCTTGAAGAGATTTGTGACTCTCATAATAAAGGACTTTTATTCTCCAATTGTCACTATGATTAATGTGATCAATGGGAAAATACTTATCCTGTCCTGATTGCGAAAAACCCGAAACGTGAGTTCAGTTTATTTTTAAGAGACTGGTATAGTCGTGGCCTTAAATTATTTTGGAAAGAAGAACCTGGTCTATGCTTCAACAGTTGGAACAACTGTTGGCTGTTAAAGAAAGTGATTCTTCATATGACAATTTTGTATGTGATATTACTTCAAATAAGCAAAGTGAAACACGTGAATTTTATCATATGAATCGGAGTAGTATTATTGACTTTACAAAAAGATTTAATAAAAATAAAGTTACCCTATATTGTAGAAAATGTGACCCTGAATTTGCACGTCAAGACGAATACAAGTTGAATCCTGACGAGCTGCTACCACTTATCGTTTCGGATGATTACCTATACGTAGAAGAAGAAATCTAAAGGACACAGTGTTTTGCATTAAATTTTATTAATAAACAAATTTAAATACATGTTTAAAGTATTTCACTTTTAGGGTACCAAAATTTATATTGTAGAGGTAGGACAGAGTATTTTCAACTAGAAAGTCGTTCAATTGAGGATTGTCACCATAAATGTTGAGGAATTCCCTGTAAGTATGTCCAAGACTTCGAAAAATAAAATATAATAGGGCATGAAAACCACAGCTTTTTGTTGATAGATCTTGTACCCGGTTCCGATTTTGAATAGTAGTTTCTCCGCTCTGCTCAAGAAAATTTTTAATATTAGGTGAGCAAAATGAATACGGCAAGTCAAGAGAGTCAAAAAGTGCTACTCTTCTTCTTTTGTGAAAGATCAGCAACCAATGCTCTATCTTTACACTCGATGGACTACTATTAAAAATGATTAGGGTATTTTAAACTAGTTAAATATGTTCCAGGAAATCTGAAGGTATGCAATAGGATTTATCGTTTGGACATGTAGGGGTCGGTGTTAAATACATCGATTATTTGAACTGTGTTCATGGTGCCAAGTCCAATAAAACACTGCCATTAGGAGTAATTTCCCAATAGGTTTCAAATTGATTTAGCGAGATTAATGCAACGCTTTCCTCCAATGGTTTAGCAAAGGTACGCTCTATCCTCACATTTCCCATCATGACAATCTTGAGTACCAGACAAATCTAATACAATAATGCCATAAATTTTTGCAAACATTTCTTCATTGATACAATTTTTGAATAATTTAGAATCTAGATCTAGGGATTGCATTGTCAATTTATAGAGGGTCCTGTAGGATTTATCAAAGGATAAATTGTAGAGTGGGGTTCCTTTACTTTACATACAAGCGATGAAAGTCCAAACAGTTCAAATTTATGGGGGGAGTCTGTCCATGAACCAACAGCGCTTGCACTTTTTACAAAAGCCAATGCCAATTTTGGAAGAATTTCACGATTGATAAATGATAAATCGGTATAGGTACGTGAACCTGTAGCAATATGACGCTGATTCGTGAATGTATGAGGAACAAATTTAATATTGTCACCACTGGCTCTTAATTTTTCAATTGCCAAAGCCACAGAACTCATAACTTGTTGTTTTCGTACATGAATTATTGCCGAGGTGAGAGCGACTGTTACATCGGGTGCAGCGTCCTGTACTTTTCGCACAATGTAATTGGACGGCATGAGTTGTAGTTTTATATCAATCTTTACATTAGAAACCAGCCATTGAGGTATGTTAAATACCTCATGATTTAGTTTCCCAACTAAATGTGAATCTTTATTTGTTGCCTCTCTAAGAATATCTACATTTAAATCTATAAATGTCGAATTCAAATCGATAAAGAAGTCTTCATTAGAATAAATTTGAAAGTGGACATTTTCAGAGAGTGGGTGTTGCGGGTAAAATTGTTCATAGTATCCATGTTTTACACTGACATCTACATTTTCAGCATTGAAAAGATTTAGAGATTAAGGGACTGAAGAGTGAGAATCTCTATGTGGTAGATATGCCATCTTAGGAAAAGAAATCCCTTTTGGATCTTTTTACTTTTCATTGATGCTTTACGCTTCCCGGCTGACTTGAGACTGATGAGGAGCGATGGGGTCTTTTTTTCCTTTTTAAACCTTTTACACGTTGTTTCAATCGCTCGCCGAGGGATCGTGCGCTCGACCTGAGATTTTGTGAAACACTTTCTTGAATACCTTTTCCAGAGCCCCAATCATGTAATATAGAGGATTCGAAATCCGCTGTAACCGGTACAATATATTTTTTAGCCAAAGGTAGTGCAGAGCAAAAAAGCATAGCAAACCAACTGCAGAAGCCCTACCCGGACATTGACGAACGACCCCTATAATAGTCCATTCCATTTCCCAATTGCCGTGGTCCAAGAGTAGCCACATAGCAATAAATATCAGGATATACAAAGTGAGTTTTATTAGTCATTTCACTGAATGGGTCAAAAATGACATGTAATCACAGCCAAACCTTTTGTTTTTGCTAGAGGATCACCCAATTTGCTTCTTAATGTTAACTGACAGAGCTCCAAATACGAAGTGTTTACAGGAATGTATTGAAGGTGCTTTATATTATAGTGGTGAATATGGTCATTAGAGGTTTTTCGTTCAAGAACACGTAGAAGGGGGACACTGGTATTACCAGCTCTTGATGTTTCAACAAAGGTTTCATAAAGAAATATACAACTGTCCAAAGAGAAGGCGGGTGGATACTCTGCAAAAATGACACGAATTATGCAACTAGCGGTTTCTGCACTTTTACCGTTGATTACATTATGTTTAAAACCAAGCACTTCTCTTAGCTTATCATTGAGAATAACCTTTTCATTGTCAATGGGCGAACTAATGTAGATTTTGCCCTCTTCTTTAGAATAGTTGAATTGAAAGACACCATTTTTATAATATAATTTTTTTTGCTGATTGCATAGCATAATTCGCTCATACTCCCAAACTCCTTATATGATAATGTGGCAAAGGGGTATTCAAATGAATTCATATTTTCAATCACACATTGCTTGCTAACAATTGGCCAATCATGGGGTCTAATTTCTATCTCATATGTACGATTCTTTCTTAGGATATCATATCTGTTTTCAAGAATAGAATCAAAAAGAGCCACTTCATACCTTCTCTCAAATTTAATGGCAGTGCAGAGTTTTGTCCAAAAATTGCTCGTTTTTGTCAAATCATCAAAAAGAGAATCAGAAACATTGGACATGAATGTCACATAAAAACCTTCAGTCATTATGAACGTCTTCAGCGGGTATCCGCGATTGAATATCAGAGCTGTATTCTAGCCAGCGGACAAGCAACTGTCGTGTACCCTTGCAAGTACGAGTCTTTAATACCTTTTAAATTTGATACATTCCAGTGTTTTTAACTTTTTGTGATTCATTATAATAAATTACGCCAAGAATCTCTTCATCTTTCATATCACGAAGCCGATATGTCTTAGGTTTGGTATCTAGGATTTTTGACACTTTAAAAAGTTCAGTAGACCACAAGTAATTTCCCTTTCCAAAAATATTTCTGTTAAGATTGATTCGAAAAGTATCAAAAACATTAAATTTTTCATTTCCTACCTTTTCATTAGAATATTGTTTAAGGAAATGTGTATTGTCACTATGATGAACTTTTTGAGGACTAGTATTGAAAATGGATCGATGAGGACGTTGATTGTATATTTGTATGATTTAATCTAAATCGTGAATAAATGCAGCCGTATTTTTCAATGTACAATATCTTGAAATTAAAAGTTGAATAGTTTGTATTAAATGTTCAGCCAATGCCGCCATTATAGAAATATATCTATGATAGAATATTGTATTGTATATCAATGAAATTTTGTTTACATGGGGATTAACATGTTTACTTCCACGGTCTTTTTGAATTTTTTTTTATATGAATCTTGTTCAAAGATGGATTCAAGGCCTTTAGCAACTTGTCCTTTATTCAAGGCCTTTAGCAACTTTAGCAATTGTCTCTCTTTGACTGCAATGGAACTGCAAATGCATACCGACTAAACACACTTATTGCGAGTAAAATATACTTGTACGGTTTATTATGACATATTTGAGTCACGTCTAGAATCAAAATATCTGCTTGTAATACATGCCGAGGGTAAAAGGCTTTAGTTTTTCGATAGTGATTACCCCTAGTTCTATGATTTCGATGAAGAGTATAACTGGGTTCCTTTTGTAGATAGTCTTGCACACTTTTAGTGTCAACACCAGTGACTTTGGAAAGTGTAGTTTGAGAACTTAAACTTCCGGGTTCTCCAATATTTTCATAAACACCTTTGAAAATTTGATCAATTTTGATCGTAACCGCCCGCTACCCTTTTGTATACTACAGGGTGAATCAATACCTCTTGTCTTTTGTCTAGTTACCAGTGTCAAATCGTCACTAGTTGTGTTTTCCAAGAAAGATTTAAATCATCTTCTACCTTTAATGGACTATGTTCTCTTAGTTTCTTTGGAATTTGGAAATTACCAATGAGACTCTTAGCAAAATTTGACGACGTAAAAAAATTATATAAATGACTATCAAAGGATTCGATTCTTTTGCGATTTACAATCAGATCCGATAATAAATCAATCAAATTGTACGGCTTGCCCTGGATTATAACTTCATTCTTTTTCTCATCAATTTGTTCGTTTTCAGCGAGATACGTCAAGAGTCATTTACTTTGTTCACGATAGGATTAAGGCATCAAGTCTACAACAGTTCTTAATAAATCTTCCTTTTTCGGTGTTTCACTGTTTTCAGAAGGTTGATCAATGACTTTGACTTTGAGCGGGTTTTCACGATAGGGCTTATGTTTGTTGACACGACGAAGGGCATTTTGAAGCAAAACTAATTTTTCATCATCAGCAATTGTTTCATTGTTAAGAAATTTATCAAGATCATCTTCAAAGTGCTCCTTGGGTGTAAGAGAAAGTTCTATTGGTGTCAATTTATAGAGTTTAGCTATTTCTAGGGAATAGTCATTTCAAGTCCGACGATTATTTGTAGTAACACTGAAAAGAAATTACCGCCCGCTTGAACAAGAAGTTTTCTTTTACAATTTGCTTTGTTTTTGCAAGCTAGAGCACGTACAAGTGATCATTGTTGCCTTGCTGTTGCTTAATACGATCTGACAGTTGAAAATTACCCACTATTAAATTTAAACAAAGTTCCGACAAGAGATTAATAAATTCCTCGTCAACACTATAGTTAAGAATTGCATTTCTAAGTCGAGGTTTTGAATTGGCTAGCAAGGAAAATAAATGCCTATGTTCATGTAGCTTCTTCAATGTCATGATTGCGGCCAAAGACCTTTTTTACTATTCACAGGTAAATATACAGTGTTTTCATTATCGAAAATATCAGTGAATACACGAAACTCTTCGGGCATTTTTTTTATTCAAGTCTGATAATATGTAACCCTAAGGTTTATTTGTTGCTTGATTGTATGCGGAAAGTAAAAAATTTAGGTTCACCAGGATAAATTTGTTTGTTTAGAATTATAAGAGAACTTGAATCGCAAACAACTCTATAGATGATATAGTAGGCACAATTCAAAGCAAGTGTTCTCACACATTTACTCTAATGAAAAAGATTATGGAGAACAATAGTTAAAGAAATTTTTTCGTTATGGGACCGGAAAGTAGACAGTTGTAATATTTCCCACGACCATTCTTCAATAGATTCAGCTAAATCGTCAATAATCAACCACGAGTTTGGTGCAATTCTAGTAAACATATCAAGTCCTTGTATGAATTTTATACTTGGATCAATCTTCTTCATTTTAACATAGGATTCTTGCCACATACTATAGCAATAGCAATAATATATATTTTCCGGGCTCTCTAAAAACATTTTATCACAGTTTTGAATGGTTTTTGTTAAAAGTGTCGTGCTGCCAGATATGGTATGGCCGCAAAGAAATGATCTGAAGAGTGTTTTAAATTAATACATACTCTTCCAGTGTCAAAATGCAGCTAACCTATCCTAGCCTCAGTCTGTTGAATAAATGTTCAAGGGAAATAGAATACATAGTTTCTTTAATTCACAAATACACAACAACATAAAAATATATTTACAACATAAACATTTTATCATGACCGGCGGGCGACCAACGATAACGGCAGCCGAGCCTATGAAAAGATAAAATAAACACTTGAAAATACCGCTATCCGTAATGAAATTTAATAAGTTTAAATGCCTAGGACAAAAAAGGGCAGTGGCGAACTTGTGACGAAAGAAGGCAGTGTCGAGCATATTACAAAAACGGCCCCTCCCCCCCCCCCAACAGATGCCCCCCCCCCTCTCTCACACAACTATAGTGCATTCTCCGGACCGAGTTACTTTCTATAATCTACACATTCAACTCGATCTGAAGTAAGATAATGGCCATGTGGTAGTACTCTCACACCACCCTCGAGTACATAGACTTTGTCCGATATGGTGGGCGTGGCATTTTTTTCTTCTCGAACTGTATAGTTTTTCTATTTTAAAGAGCAAATGGCCAGGACACTCGCTCTTGAAACTAAATTTTGCTCTTTACAGTTCCTATAAACACTCATGTTGAAATTTTCCTTTACATAGTATGCAGGCACTCCGTTGCAGACTTTTTTGGTAGTCTCATTGTGCGTTTTCACGCAGTATACCTTTGGACCGGGAAATAAACCATGTGATACCAACTCACTTCCCGTTTCTGATTTTAATTTTAACAATTGATTTGGGAACTGGCGTTTCATCAGCTCCGGATAGCGAGATTCATGCTAGTTCGTATAGTCCATTCGAGAGCTAATGTACTCCATTTCCCAAATCTTCCAATAAATTATTAGTTTTACCTTTTTACAATAATGAATCTGTATCCCCATAAAATACTTGAACTTACCCCTCCCTCGGCCACAGGTACTTAAACACATTCTAATAAAATCTCAACATGAGTTTCTTCTAAATTTACAGAGAGGCGCTGCCAGTGGCAATATTCTTTTTAATAGTACGTTTCTTTTTTTCCTATGTAAAATGACAATATTGGAGTCTATGATCGTGAAAGATGTGAAGTTTGGATCCGCAATGATTCGGGAACATTCTTCTGGGTCAGTCACAACGTCAAAACGACTCCTGTTTCGCACACTCTGACACATTTTACCAAGGGCCGAATTTAAAATGAGTTTAAATATTTCTTTTTTGGCCTTTTGCTTGAAACCCTTTGTGGACAAAAGTGTCAACAAATTTCTTCATGTAAGGTTGTTGGTCAAATTGGAGGGCTCTATGAATCCTTGTGACATTGAAACCATTGGCAAGCATCCACCGCAAAAGAACGTGGTGTACAACAATATTCCGTTTCGGCTCCAGGTCGGCAATAAGCTTTTGTTTTGAAGGTGGCCAATGTATGCCTTTATTCTCACCTAATTATAAATTGTAAGGACTCAGTTAGTCCCTATGCACCGGTCCATTAATGCAGGGTAAAACAAAAATTTTTACCCAGTCATGAAGTTCCAGAGGAATTTCACCATCAATTTTGAAAAACTATGCTTGTGGTCCATTTTCATCAACAAAGTGAATATTGGCGAAATCTGGAGCAGAAGGATTTTCAAGCCATTGGTAATTCCCACATGGAAAATAAAAGTGAGATATCGCCGACAGACAGAGAGAATTTATATTCGAGAAAACAGCGTCCGACTTTTCACCAGTGCGTTGTCCAGTCGGGTCGGTTTCAAGGATACGATCCCCGTGGAAAACATACCCTCTCCGCATGGATCTTTCTATAAATTAATTAAAAAAAAATAAATTAATGACGCAGTAGGTTTTAGGCTTCTGCAGTGAGACGATACCCAAACTCTTGTTTGTAGTTATTTTTATTCGATTCAAACTTGATTTGCATATTAAATTTAAGTTTCACTCGTTTTAAGATTTAGTTATTCATTTACATTAATATATATTTTATATTTGTTCGCATTGATTGTTTATTTAATTTCTTTTCGTTTTAAGTTTCATTTATACTTTAATAGCGAAATATTTGTTTTCGTTTTAAGCTTGATTTTCATATTCAATCCAAGCATTACTCGCTTTAAGATCTATTTATTCACTTATATTATTACTTGTTGTATGTTTTTTGCTACGATTGTTTATTTAATTTCTGTTTGTTTTTGGTTTAATTTATTCTTTAATAGTAATTTCTGGTCGTTTTGAGTTAGAAATTTAAAAGATATTTTTATCTGCTGAGCTTCAGTTTAAACTTGCCTTTAATTTTATTAGAAATAATTATTTTTAGGAAAGTTTTTTTAAATTAATTTTTGTTCGTTTTTGATTGCAAAAACTTTCAAGTTTTTATGGCATGGGGGGGGGCTGCTTACTGTCCGATTATTCTTGACTTTAAAAAACGAATCTAGAACTTTTAATTTAAATTGAATGAGGCTTTTATCAAAGTCTCTACGATTATCTCTTTGATAAAAACCTTATATATGAACAATACAACTTGCCAGCGATTGACAACAATGAATGGATTGAAAAAATAGCTACAATAAGGGGGTTTAGACCATTTCACTTGCTGACACAAAGGGATTACGACTGTTTGGAATTCACCTTAATAGGAATTTGTGTGCAAAAGCAATTTTGCATCTATCACAGAGTATGTATTTTAACCTTATAATTTGATAATTATAATAGATTTTCTATGTGTTCTTCCTATACAAAACCGCTTCCCATAAGTTTTAAACCCCCCTTAATAAGTTATGCCCCAGGGCATAACTTACAACGCCTACCCCTGGGCCCTGGTGGGCTGTGTCGACACCTGAGTATTTTGTTATCAGAACTTTGAACTATTTTAACAAAATGTCTATCTCAAAATTTTTATTTGATGCATTCAGGGCGTGGAGGAGGGAGAGGGGCTAGTTGCCCTTCAATCTCTTTTGACTCTTAAAAAGTGAAGAAGAACTTTCAATCTTCCATCAAATGAGTCCTCTCTAAAGTTTGTACGAGCATCCCTTAAATAAGAAATAATATGAAGGATTCGGAGAATTCTTAAATTACAACCATTGCCCTCAGGGATTTGGGGGAGTGAAGACCTAATTTCCAGAACTTAAAACTACGTTTAATAAAATGGCTGTCTTAAAATTTTGATTGGATGTGTTTGGGGAAAAGATGGGCGTGAGAGGGGGGTTAGTTGCCCTCAAATCACTTTCGACTATTAAAAAGGGCACTAGCCCTCAGAATTTCCAATCGAATGAGCCTTTTTTGAAGTTTCTACGACACCGCCTTCTATAAAAATCATATGCCCCCAGGGCACAACTTAAAACCCTTGCCCTGAGGGTTGTGGGGGATTGTCCTCCTCAAAAATATACTTTCTATCTGGAAATCAACTACGCTGAACAAAATGGCTATCTCAAATTTTGATTGGATGTGTTTGGGGAAATGATGGGCGTTGGAGGGGGGATAGTTGCCCTCCAATCACTTTCGACTATTAAAAAAGGCACTACCCCTTTAATTTCCATTTGAATGAACCTATTTTGAAGTTTTTACGGCAACGACTTCTATAAAAACCTTATATGCACCCAGGGCATAACTTAAAACCCTTGCCCTGAGGGTTTTGGGGTAGTGTCCTCCTCAAAAGTATATTTTATATCTGGAAATCAACTACGCTGAACAAAATGGCTATCTCAAAAGTTTGATTGGATGTGTTTGGGGAAATGATGGGCATGGAGGGGGGGGGATAGTTGCCCTTCAATCATTTTTGACTATTCAAAAAGTCACTATCCCTTTAATTTCCAATCGAATGAGCATTTTTTGAAGTTTCTACGACAACGCCTTCTATAAAAACCTTATATGCCCCTGGGCATAACTTAAAGTCCCTGCCTTGAGGGTTGTGGGGGAGTGTCCTCCTCAAAAATATATTTTCTATCTGGGAATCAACTACGCTGAACAAAATGGTTATCTGAATATTTGGATTGGATGTGTTTGGGGAAATGATGTGCGTGGATGGGGGTGAAGGGGGCTAGTTGCCCTCCAATCACTTTCGACTATTCAAAAGGGCACTATCCCTTTAATTTCCAATTGAATGAGCATGTTTTGAAGTTTCTACGACAACACCTTCTATAAAAACCTTATTTGCCCCCAGGGCATAACTTAAAACCCTTGCCCTAAGGGTTGTGGGGGAGTATCCTCCTCAAAAATATATTTTCTATGTGAAAATCAACTACGCTGAACAAAATGGCTATCTCAAAATTTAGATTGGATGTGTTCAGGGGAATGATGGGCCCGGGGGGGGGGGGGGCTAGTTGCCCCCCAATCACTTTCGACTATTAAAAAGGCCACTAGCCCTTTAATTTCCAATTGAATGAGCCTGTTTTGAAGTTTCTATGACAGCGCCTTCTATAAGAACCTTATATGCCCCTAGGGCATAACTTAAAACCCTTACCCTGAGGGTTGCCGGGGAGTTTCGTCCTCAAAAACATATTTTCTATCTGGAAATCAACTACGCTGAACAAAATGGCTATCTGAAAATTTTGATTGGATGTGTTTGGGCAAATGATGGGCGTGGGAGGGGGGAAGGGGGACTAGTTACACTCCAATCACTTTCGACTATTAAAAAGGGCACTAGCTTTTTAATTTTCAATCGAATGAGCCTGTTTTGATGTTTCTACGACAACGCCTTCTATAAAAACCTTATATGCCACCAGGGCATAACTTAAAACCCTTGCTATGAGGGTTGTAGGGGAGTATCCTCCTCAAAAATATATTTTCTATCTGGAAATCAACTACGCTGAACAAAATGGCTCTCTCAAATTTTGATTGGATGTATTTGGGGTAATGATGGGCGTGGGGGGGGGCTAGTTGCCCTCCAATCATTTTGGACTATTCAAAAGGGCACTAGAACTCTCGATTTCCAATCGAATGAGCCATTTTTGAAGCTTCTACGACTACCCCTTCCATATGAAGTGCCTCTGGAAAAAAAATAAAACATTGTAGCCATATGGCCTTTACTATAGGCAACACTACAGCGTTGCCTCTGAAACAGTTGCTGATCCACGTCGGTGATCAGACCTATTTCTGCTCCAATAATTTTTAAGAAATAAATTCATCACCAAATGAGGAGTGGAAAAGTAATACCCCAATTTCAACCCAAATTCTTCATGAATTTTGTCCATATTTTTACAGACAGAATCCAATAACGTCAATACATCACTTGCCAGGTACATTTTACAATAATCCCACCAATTTTTACACCCTACCTTTGCCCAAACCCTCTTGGCAGATTCGTAATCGGCAGTGGTACATTGACGATCGCGAAGTGAATAATAAAACTCTGCGATGGGTGATAATTTATCCTCACTTAGCTTCGAGGCGGAGCTGTTGTACTCGTTCGGGTATATGCCCTTACACGTTAATAAATCATACAGTTCCTTATCTGGAAAGTGCTGTTTGAGGAGGTGGAAACTATTAAAATTCTTGATTTTCTGTACTTGAATCAAATGACTGGATCAAGGAAACGGATTTTATTCCAGCAAGTATTACCATTATTAACTGTTTTCAATTTAAATTCTAAGACTAGCAGCTTTTCAGATGATTTCGGTATGATGTTATATGAAAAAGAAACATCTACCCATGCGTCATCTACAACTTCACCTTTCTGCAATCGTGCCTACGCTGGTAATATGAATTTCAAATCATAGTTGGAATTGTGCATTAAACCGGTAAAAAGTGTTGTTGTCTAACATTTAAATTACACGATTTATGCGCAACCTCCCAAATTTACTTCCCCTTGATGAAATTTCTTGGTATAAATGAACATGATTGCGGGTTTTCACATCCCCCTCATTAATTTTTTCTTGAAACCCCAACAAATGTCTTGATTTTTAATTGCCAACTCGTCCTCTGGTGATAGATTCATCGGATAGTGTGTATGGCGCAGCCGTGAATTTGCCTCATTTGCTGTTTTAATGAGAGAAACCATAGCTGTGCCAACACAATCTTTTCCATCCAACGTCTCACAGACATCTACCAATTGCATAGTATTATTTGAATCTCTCCGCGCGTGCGCAAAAGAGATCGCACTAGCTTCATGTTTTTTCACATGATTCGAATTTGACGGATCCGACACATCCATGAGAGTATCTTCAATGTTTTATGTCACCTTATTGCTTTGCAACAGTGTGTTCTGAAAACTCTTGAACCGCATGCTGGCATTGTTCCCAGAAACGGCTTCCACAGACTGGTACCCATGACGCTTGCAGTGTCTCAAATGGTTATTAAATTACAATTCACTGTGAAACTTAGATAGACATATTAGGCAGTAATACCGTGAAGTGTAACCTTTACCCTCACTTAAAACCCTGCTAATATTTGGAATTGAAAAGAAATATCCAATTGATTCAGTATCTTTGGCAGGCTCGTACAAAAGCCATACCCAGGTTTTCAATGAGTCAATGGACGGTGCTCTTACTGAATAAATTACCTCTTTTTTACCACTTAGTTTCCCATCTTAAAATTCTTCGTCAAACTGTAAAACTATAACCCCAATTTTTAAATATTCATTATCCTTTTCAAAAATGTCAATCCCTTTAAGCTTAACTGGATATTGTCCCCTTAAACAATTAAAATCTATTTTTGGAAAATCAGAACCCTATTTCCCATTTACTGCCGAATCTTCCAACATTTTCTTACTAACTCCTTGATTTGCCAAGGTTTTATGATCCGCGACAATTACGGAATACTTGAAACACTCCAAGCCTGTTTCAAAACGAAAACGTTGTACACCTTTTGTGGCTTTTAAATTACTATTATATTTTTTCTCCCACCTTTTACAGTAAATTCCCTTTTAAACTTAGTTAAATTTAATTCTAATTTTTCAAAAAATAAAACCGATAAACCACTCCCATTCTCATTATAGCCCATCATCCGATTAAAAATTTCTCCCCCCCCAATCCGAAAATACAACCTCAAAATTATAGAGGTCTGGGGGTAGCGTCTGCATCCTTGTTTGAACATGATGGTCACGCAAACACCCAAACTTGTATTAAAAAAATTAATGGTATGGATGCTTTTAAAGAATCCCTCCCTCCGCCTCCCATAAATGTTTTTCGAGAAGTGTCCGAATCATGCTGACGTAGAGGTGTGCGGTTTCTATGGGGTCCGTTTGAATAGTACCACATGACAGAGAATTAAACGGGTCACAAAACTCGGCCCTATATACATGAAAAATGGCGCAAAGCGGTATCTGATAAATACAAATTAGGTAGCAATGGGGCGAGCCAGCTCCACTTTGTCCTATATCACTGTGAGGGGAGGGTACTGCATCTTCTAGCACCCTCTCGACCTCGTTAGCTGGTAATTGATGTAATAAATTTTCCAAAAATTCATTGGTGAGGCCGAGATCCCTCACAAAACTGTCTAAATCAATGTTGAAGAACTCACTAGCCGGACTCGCCCCTGCACTTAAACCCCCTCGCGTTCACTATTCTCCGGGACCTCATGAATGTTCATATAACCCTCAATGTCCTCGTAGAGGCTGTAGGGCCCTTGAGATGATGTCGTGTGAACCTAGAATAATAAGAGCATATTAGCTCACTGGAAGCTATTGCCCTATGAAAAAGAGAGAATGGTTATGACTACTTTGCCCTCTTGGGACCCCGCTACTCATAGCATTAGGAAGGTGTACTATTCCCTCTTGGAAGTCATAGAGCCCCACTACTCATTGTATTATAAAAGAGTACTATACCCTCTTACTCTATACTCTACTGCTCGATGTATCCCGAGTACCATGCTCCCTTGGACCTGCAACCACTCCACTACTCATTGGAATTAAAAGGTGCCCTATACCCCCATTTCTGTTATAAATGGAATGCCCCTTCCCAATGGTACCTTCTGTATGTATTATGAAGCATTGATAAGTTTGACCGCATTAATGCTATACCCTTTTGAATTTGAAAAAAGGCATGAGAAACTTACCGAAGGGTGCTTTGGTTCTGGACACTTGGCCAGAAACTCCTCAGCTCAGGCCATCAGATCGTCAGAGGCCTCTTCGACTGTTCCTGTTCTAATAAATTGCTCCATAAGCCGCTCAAATTCATCCTGAAAGAAAGGAAAATAAATATAAAAATGAACGTCCCCATGGTCTTCCTCCTCTCAATCCCACAACACTACTTGTGCCTTTAATGCTTAATTAAAAAAAGGTAAAACAAAAAATGAGTACGCAGTTTAAAACCTAAGAAGTTGGCTAGTCTGGAAAAAAGGTATGAATAAGGCTAACAGGGGAGGGGGAACGCCAAGTCCCTCCAAAAACTAGCGAGTAGGTACTTAAAAGATGATTAAACAGTCTTATTTCTGGGTGGCGGTAAAATTTAGAACTATGGGGAGGGAGCTGGAAAGGTAAGAGCAGTCACTTAAACATTAGAATAAGATAGAGTAGAAAAGCTCTTTAGTTCCTCTGAAAAACTTTTATTATATTGAAAATGGTGAAAATCTCCTTCAAGGGTCGAAAGAGGTGAGAAAAATGTCTTTACTGGGCAGGAAATATAAGGTAGGAAAATAGTGAAAAAATAGGCCTAAAAAAGTTGTAAAAACAGTCTTATTTAAGAGTCTTTAAAACAAGGAGTGGGGAAACTTTAATATTCTAGCGAAAAATAGCATTATTATATTGAAATTGCGAGTTGAAAGGCTCTCAGACCTGTAAACTGGAAACTTTGAAAAAAATAGCGAAAAATTTCTTTTAATATCTCTAACAAGATTTTACTGTGTTGAAAAATGGCGAAAAGAAAGGCCTAAAAAGTTGAAAAATACTTTGATATTTCTATAACCAGGTAGAAATTAGAGGTAAAAATGGTTACATCTCCAAATTCAGGCTGCACTCAAGTGCCAGATGGTCCTGGTTGTACAGTCACCTGAGTGACGCCACGCTCTGGTGCAGCCAGGTCAGCAATGTCACTGGGCTGTGCGGATGCGGCAGCGATATTACTGGCTTGCACAGATGAGCCAGCGGGGGCCGCTATCCTTTGAGAAGCTGTCCACTCTCTAATCAATTTTCTACGAGGTAGTGATGGAGCCTTTCCGGATGGGACTTGGGCAGGCAGCGATGTAGCCTTTCCGGATGGAGGAGCATATCTGATCACTGATGCCCTCGCTGGGGTCACTTCTCCCACTCTTTCTCACTTCTTGGGAGGATTGAGGGCCGAGAAATTCTGAAAAGAAGAGAAAAATTAGTATAAAATAACGACTTCCTGTTACGGAAGACAAGAAATTAGTGAAAGTATGATTTTTATGAAAGCCTCTTAAACTAGTAATCATCTAAAGAGCAGATAAAATCCATGAATTTGAAAATAATAGCATTTAATTAGACCCACCCTTTCCTTTCCGGGAAGACGAAACTTGGAAACCATAGTTTTGCTATAAAACCTTAAGGTTACGTCTCGGGCACTGATAAAACCCCGCTGCCAAATGGTATAACATCAACTAATAACTCATGTACGATGAATTTTTCTCCCTATAATAGACAATAATAAAGCTAGGAACGCTTAAATGCAGTAGAAAAAGAATAAATCCAACTTTAATAACCCGAGAATAAACGAGAAAATAGGTCTTGTTTTCCTTCAACCTAAACCATGTCAATATGACAAAAAGTACCTAAAGTATGCAAACTTCTTGTAAAAAAAATTGTGCGTTCAAAGGGAAAATGCAAGACAATAATTTATCTGTAGCCTAACCATGTATGTGACCCTTTTAAGGGGGAGGGGTGACACATAATGTTCCTGTTTTTACCATTTGGAAAAATATTCTTACCTCTCTGCATCTATTTTTAATAACTATTTTACACAGAGATTTAACTAAACCATTATTTCTCTTCATAAAGGAAGTATTTGCCTTCATCAAAGCCATTTGAAAATAGAACACCCCCCTTATAAGGTATAATTCACTGCAAAAGCAACCCTTCCGCTTTGTTAATAATAGATTTCTTTGTTAAGAGTGCAAGAGACACAAGTCTTCTTTTACCAAACCCCATAAATTAAAGACATTGCTTTCTAGCCTTGTATATCAAATTTAAAAACCTTAGTTTTCAAGCTCCCCCAGCAAATATAAAAGAACATTTTTGGAAATAGAATTAGAATTAAATAATAGAAAATAGTAAAGCTAGAAATAATAGTAATGGCTCTTATTTTCCCACGAATCATTTCAAGATGTATCTAAAAATGTGGACTGTAAAGGGCTGTTAGCATCTCCCCGCCTTGTACATAATTTCCATGTCCTAAAATATCTTTATTACGCATTAATTTTGCAGACAATTCGTTTCCCTCTTCCAGACAACCTAGAATTATGCAATGCCATAAGCTTAACAACAATTCTTTCCTTGTCCACCAGGCACCCTTTGAGAGGGTTCTACCTTATTCACACATATGTTTTTGTTAATTTAGACAGGACGCGCGCAAAAAGATTTTGTTTACAAAACCATCCCTCTCGAGACGTATTCCCACACGGTTTGGTTTAGATTGCTAAGAGAGATAAGCCTCTGTCTTGATAGTTTTAACGTATGAAGGAGAAAAGACACTTTTGAGTAAATATTTCTTTTTGAACAAATTAAATGGTAATGAATAGTGGGAGGAGGGGGAGGGCTTTCCTAGTGGAAAAAAGAGCATGTATGAAACAAAGCAAAGCATAACGATTTTTTGAGTGGGGGGGGGGGTTCACTATTGAGAGAAAGGCACTTACGTGGTCATAGGTATTATCCATTGTTAGAGTATTT
Source organism: Artemia sp. Qi Xiang Cuo (assembly GCF_049724085.1). Lineage (NCBI taxonomy): Eukaryota > Metazoa > Arthropoda > Branchiopoda > Anostraca > Artemiidae > Artemia > Artemia sp. Qi Xiang Cuo. The sequence goes on from NC_142803.1 coordinate 49,968,803, forward strand.
CTTGTGTCTTCAATTGCTTAAAAGATACTGATGTGGAAATGTCTTTACCCGGTCTGTATATAGCACACTTTGATAGCAGAAAGTTCTCTGTGGCTTTTAATGGAAAAGCTTGGCGGGGATTTCAGCCACGTGTGAATTTGGTCTAGTAACAACGTGGGGGAGTTTTGTTAGCTGGGGGTGAGTCTGGAAAAACACCGTAGGGGATTTAAGCCATATGGGAATTTTTCCTAGAAAAAGCATCGCGGGGAGATCTCAGCCACCGCGGTGTGTGTTTAGACATGATTTTGCATAGAAACAGGGAAGACGGCGTTTGCCACCTGACCTTTGAACTCTTGCCAAGGACGGGGATTTTGCCTAGAAACAGGTGTGTTGCTTGTCGTCAGGAGGCTGCGTTTGAAATCCAATGCTATTTTCCTTTTGTGTGCGTTCGAAATCCAATACTATTTTAACCATGTTAATTTCCCTATGTGTATCACAGAAATCCTGGTATGTGTGTCACCGAAACTGGAACCCCCCACTACTCATAGAGCGAGGCATTTAATAGTCGTTCTTTTCCATGCTATAAGATTTTCGTAAAGAAAAATCAACTCTGGCTTATGAAAAATGTCAAAAAATCCTCTGGTCTAGGTTTTCACCTCTTAGCGTAAACAGAGAGGCATACAATGGTTGTTCTTTCTCATATTAATAGAACTTAATTAAGAAAAAAACTCTGACCAATGAAATCTCAAGAACTCTTTTGGGACGGGTCTTACCTCTTAGCATAAACAGAGAGTGATTCAATAGTCGTTCTTTACCATGGTATTAGAATGTCATTAAGAAAAAAAAACTCTGACCTATGAAAAGTCTATAAAACTCCTCTTGTCTTGGTTTCAAGTCTTATCGTAATTAAATAAAAAAAACAATTTTTATTTTAACTGAAAGTAGGGAGCGACATTAAAACTTATAACGAACAGAAATTATTTCGTATGTGAAAAGGGCTGTCCCCTCCTCAACACTATGCTCTTTACGCTAAAGTTTTTCATTGCTTTAAAAAATAAAGTTGTGAGACAGATTCAAACTTTAGTGTAAAGAGCGAGGCGTTGAGGAGGGGACAGCCCAAATCATATACGGAATAATTTCTGTTCGTTTTAAGTTTTAATGTCGCTCCTTACTTTCAGTTAAAACAAATTGTTTTTTTTATTTAATTTCTGAACATTTTTTGAATTAATACAGGTTTGATTTTGGCTCACCGTACATGAAGGCAAAACGAAATTCGCATATTAATTTTCCTTTTTTTGGCTAAATGGCTTCCTCGAAATTTGTTTCTGGCGTAACTTGCGAATTAACTTACATAACAAATTTCTATGTTCGTTTGCTTTTATTATGTATATTAGGGAGTTCGCCCCCTAGTCAATACCTCTCTCTTTACGCTAAAGTTCAAATTTTGTTCAAATCACATACTCATGAATCACAAAGGCCGGTTAATTAGAATAGATAGCTCTTTTGAATGTACTATAAAAACTTTAGCGTAAAGAGCGAGGTATTGACTAGGGGGCAAACCCACTCATATACGAATATTTTCTCTTCGTTTTAAGTTTTAATGTTGCTCCTTACTTTCAGTTTAAAAAAACTTTTTTTTATTTAATTTCTCATCGTTTTTTTAATAATACTGGGAAATCTGGCACCCCCTTCACAGAATTGTCCCTTCCCAAAAGGAAACATCCTCCATGTAAAGATCCTCCCCTGTAATACCTACCCCGACCCTGACCCCTAACCAGATAAAAATTCTCCTAAAACACCTTTATACTTCCCAATAACCAATGCTATATGTAAACAACGGGCAAAGTTTATACCTTGTAGCCTTTCTCCCAGGAACTGTGGGGGATTAAGTCATCCTCAAAGACATATTAATTAAATTCGACTATGTTGAACAAAATGGCTATCTCAAAATTTTGATTGGGTGAATTTGGGGAAAAACGAGCTTGGGAGGGGGCTAAGTTACCCTCCAATTTTTTTAGTCACTTAAAAAGAACACTAGAAGTTTTAATTTCCGTTCGAATGAGCCCTCTTCATATATTCTAGGACTACTGGATCACCCCTGGGGAACTAATAAAAAACAAACAGAAAACAAACAAACAAATAAACACGCATCTGTGATCTTTCTTCTGGCAAAAATACAAAATTCCATATTTTTGCAGATAGGAGCTTGAAAATTCTTTAGAAGGGTTCTCCAATACTCTGAATCTGTTGGTGTGATTTTCATTAAAGTTCTATGACTTTAGGGGTTGTTTCTCCCTTTTTTTCGAAGATAAGGCTAATTTTCCCAGGCGTGTAACTTTTGATGGGTAAGACTAAACTTTATGAAAATTATATGTTTGCAATCAGCATAAAAATTTGATTCTTTTGATGTATCTATTGGTATCAAAATTCCGTTTTTTACGGTTTCGGTTACTATTGAGCCGGGTCACTCATTACTTACAGTCCGTTACCACGAACTGTTCGAAAAGTGAGGCTATGCTATTAAAATGTTCTTATGAGAAATAAGCTCTGGCCTATAAAAAATCTCAAAAACTCCTCTGGTCTTGGCTTTTACTTCTTAGCGTAAACATAAAGGCATTCAATAATCGTTCTTTCACAAGGTATTAGAATATCATTAAAAAAAAAAACTCTGACCTTTTAAGTCGATATGGTCGTATGGATTCTATGGAAGCACTGGGAAGCAGTGAACCGTGTCAAGTTTATCTCCTTTTGAAGGTCAAAGAACTCTATGAAGGCCAAACAGTTTTGAGAAATCTGTGATCTCTATCAAGGTCAGGCACTCCTGAATGTCATCATCTTGCCTTAACTACCGCAATAGCTTAGTTGTACAAACATAATTGATTTCTTTGGCCAAGAGTCTGAATATAAAAAACTTGATTGAGAGTGGATATCCCAGTTCCATAAAGACATTTGACTAGCTTACATTGATTTAAGTTCGAAAACCCTCGCAAGTCACCTTATAAATTAACAATTAAATGAAATAGGTAGTAAGCTATTATTAAGTCCGACCGTCCCCATTGAATTCATGAATTATTTGACTGCTGTTGGAATCCAATATGAGGCCTGAGATCTTCTACGGTAAAAGAACAATGCTTTAACCAACTGAACCAAAATGTTAAAGATATTGTTATCTATTTCTTTAGAAATACATTCTAAGCAATAGGTTGCATCCATTTGCTATCATCTTTAGTTTGAAAAAAAAACCCCCCCACTAGTTATTCTTGAACCTTTGAATTCAATTTGTGAAAAATTTTTGAGCCTGGACCTTCAGGGGAAAGTAAAGAGCAATATCAAAACTAAAAAGTTCATAAACACTGCCTTTCAGTGGTTTGTGAGCTTAGCCCTTGAGGTAATTCTCACTTATTTTCGATTCTGATAATTTTAATTTTTTTTAACTTAATTTTTTTCAAACTTTTTTTTCGTGGATTAAAATGATATACAATATAAAAAATGTTCTAATTTTTTTTTAACGTAAGTTTTCTCACACTTTTTTTCATGTCTTAAAATAATTCGCGAAGAAAAAAAACGTCCTAGCTAAAAAAAATGTCACAAAGAAAAAAAGCATCACAAAGCAAAAAAACAACGTCGCAAAGAAAACAAAAATGTCTTCAAGTAAACAAGCATCGTCTCGAAGGAAAAACGTCAAAAAACAAAAAAAGTTACAAAGACAAAAACGTATCAAAGACATAACACATGTCAAAGTAAAAAAACGTCGCGAAGAAAAACTTCTAGTATTTAAAAAATAACGCCTCAAAGGAAAAAATAAGGACACAAAAAAACAGCGCATCGAAGTTAAAAAACGTCACAAAGAAGCTTTAAACGTCTCATTGTTAAAAAGACTTCAAAAAGCAAAAAAATGAATAAATTTTTTATCCAACATAAAAATCAAAATGAATTACATTTAATACTTTGTTTTACACAAAAGTTCAATGAAACGAAATCCAGTAGTGAGGGGGCTTTGGATTTGAAGACGCCCATAGTGGGTACACTATTGAAGTTACTATAAAAATTCATATACATTTTAGGCAATGAAATGACAGCCCATAGTTATCAATGACTAAACCTTCAAAGGCCTCAATGCTCCTAATCTCCCAACTTTTGCCCTCTCCTCATTTACTATACTTTTTTGAATTTTGAATTTTTCTAATCTTTTTAAATTTAAAAAAAGCATTAAATGTATCTCATTCTTATTTTGATGTCGGATAAAAAATTCATTCATTTTTATAGAAACTGCAATAGTTTAACGGGAAGCATTTTTCGGCATGTTTAGGTTTAATCGAAAAGTATTCAAATAAAAATTCATTATAATTTGATGTTAAATAAAAATTTATTCATTCTTAAAGAAACTACAATAGTTTCACGAGAAGCATCTTTCAGCGAGTTTTAAGTTCAAATGAAAAGTAGTAAATTGGAATTGGTTTTGATTTTGATGTTGGATAAAAAATTTCATTTTTATAATTATTACAATAGTTTCACGGGAGACATCTTTCAGCGTGTATTAAGTTTGAATTAAAAGAACTGAGTGCAAGTTAGTTTTGATTTTGATGGTGGATAAAAATTCCTTAATTTTTGTAGAAACTGCAATAGTTTCACAGGAAGCATCTTTCAGCGTGATTTAAGTTTAAATGAAAAGTATTCAATGAAAACTCATTTGGATTTTGATGTTGGATAAAAATTCATTTATTTTTATAGAAATTGCAACAGTTTCACGGGAAGTACCTTTCAGTGTGTTTAAAGTTTTAATGAAAAGTATTAAATGAAAATTTGTTTTGATTTTGATATTGGAAAAAAATTTATTAATTTTTATAGAAACTGCGTTTTAAGTATAAATGAAAAGTAATTGATTTTGATGTTGGATTAAAATTAATTCGTTTTTATAGAAACTGCAAGTTTAACGGGAAGCATTTTTCAGCAAAGTATTAAATGGGAACCATTTTGATTTTGATGTTGTATAAAAATTCATTCTTTTTTATAGAAACTACAATAGTTTCACGGAAAGCATCTTTCAGCGTGTATTAAGTTTAAATTAAAAGAACTGAATGCCAGTTCATATTGACTTTGATGTTGGATAAAATTCAGTCATTTTTATAGAAACTACAATAGTTTAACGGGAACCGTTTTTCAGCGTGTTTTAAGTTTAAATGAAAAGTATAAAATGGAAATTTATTTTTATTTGATGTTGGATAAAGATCCTTTCATTTTAATAGAAACTGCGATTGTTTCACGGGAGGTATCTTTCAGCGTGGTTTAATTTTAATTAAAAAGTATTGAATAGAAATTCATTTTCATTTTGTTATTGGATAAAAATTCATTGATTTTTATAGAAACTGCAATAGTTCCACGGTAGCATCTTTCAGCGTGTTTCAAGTTTAAATGGAAAGTATTAACTTCAAATTCATCTTGATTTTGGTGTAGGATAAAAAATTATTCATTTTTATAGAAACTTCAAGTTTTACGGGAAGTATCTTTCAGCATGTCTTAAGTTTAAATGAAAAGTATTAAATGCAAATTCATTTTAATTTTGATGTTGGATAAAAATTGATTCATTCTTATAGAAACTGCAATAATTTTAGGCAAAGCATCTTTCAGAGTGTTTTAATTTTAAATGAAAAGTATTAAATGCAAATTCATCTTGATTTTGATGATGAATAAAAATTCATTTATTTTCATGGAAATTGTAATAGTTCACGGGAAACCCCTTTCAGAGAGTTTTAAGTTTAAAAGAAAACTATTAAATGCTAATTCATTTTGATTTGAATGTAGGATAAAAAAAATTCATTTTTATAGAAACTGCAATAGTTTTATGGGAAGCACCTTTCAGCGTGTTTTAAGTTCAAATGAAGAGCATTAAATGGACATTCATTTTGGTTTTGATGTTGGATAAAAATTTATTCCTTTTTATAAAAATTGCAACAGTTTCACTGGAAGCATTTTTCAGCGTGTTTTAAGTCTAAATGACAAGTATTAAATGGAAGTTCATTCATTTTTATAGAAACTGTAATAGTATCACGGGAAACATCTTTCACCATGTTTTAATTTTAAATGTAAAGTATTAAATGCAAATTCAGTTTGATTTAGATGTCGGATAAAAATTCTTTCATATTTATAGAAACTGAGATAGTTTCACCAGAATCATCTTTCAACGTGTTTTAAGTTTAAATAGAAAGTAGTAAATGAACATTCATTTGATTTTGATGTTGGATAAAAACTCATTCATTTTTATAAATGCAAATTCATTTTGATTTTGATGTTGGATAACAATTTACTTGGACTCAGTAATCTTGCACGCAAAATTACTGAGCCCAAACGAAAGTAACTCAAAATCATTTAATATAATGTAATTTAAGTGAAAAATCACTTGTGACGACATCAATAGCTTTAGTGAAAACAGACGTAGAGCTGTTGCAGTTTCAATAAAAATGAATGAGTTTTTATCCAAAATAAAAAAAAAAATTATTTAATACTCTTCATTTCAACTTAAAACACGTTGAAAGAGGATTCCCGTAAAACTATTACAGTTAATATAAAAACGAATGAAATTGTATCCAACATCAAAATCAAAATGAATTTGCATTTAATACTTTCATTTAAACTTAAAACACTATGAATTTGCAGTTAATACATTTCGTTTAAACGTAAAACACGTTGAGATATGCTTCCAATGAAACTATTGCAGTTTCTATGAAAATGAATAAATTTTTATCCATCATCAAAATCAAAATGAATTTGCACTTAATACCTTTTATTTAAACTTAAAACACGCTAAAATATGCAAAAGGACACTTTTGTCAACAAACGGTCTCAAGAAAAAACAAAGGTCGAAAAAGAGATTTTTAAGCTCATTTTCAATTCAGCCTTTGGTAAGATGTGTGAGAGTGTGCGAAACCGAGGTCGTTGTGACGTTGTGACCGACCTAAAAGTATTTTCCCGAATCATTGCGGATCCAAACTTCATATCATTCACGATCATAGACTCCAATATGGTCCTTTTACATAGAAAAAAAGAAACGTAATTATAAACAAAAACATTGCTGCTGACATTGCCATTTTAGAAATTTCAAAAAACTCTTGTTGGAGTTTTATTACAATGTGTGCAAGTGCCAGTGGCCGAGGGAGGGACAAGTTCAAGTGTATTATGGGGATAGAGATTCATTATTGTTAAAAGTTAAAACTAATAATGTATTGGAAAATTTGGAAGTCGAGAGTACATTAGCTCTCGGATGGACTATACGAACTGGGATGAGTCTCGCTATTAGGAGCTGGTGAAACGCCAGGCCCCAAACAATTTGATAAAATTAAAATCAGAAATGGGAAGTGATTTGGCATCGCCTGGTGTATTTCCCGGTCCGAAGGTATACTGCGTCGAAACGCACAATGAGACCACCAAATAAGTCTGCAATGGGTACCTACAGACTATGTAAAGGAAAATTTCAACATGAGTGTTTATAGGAACTGTATAGAGCAAAATGTAGTTCAAAGAGCGAGTGTCATGGCCATTCGCTCTTTAAAATACAAAAACTATACAGTTCGAGTCGAAAAAAATGCCATATCTACCATATCGGACAAAATCTATGTAGTCTTGTGTGGTTTTAGAGTGCTAGCAGATGGCCATTATCTCACTTCCAATCGAGTTGAATGTGTAGACTATAGAAAGCAACTCGTTCTGGAGAGAGCTCTATAGTTTTGGGAGGGGGGGGGGAGGGTGCCGTTTTTTTTTCAGCAGCTCAACACTTTCTTTGATATCTAGTCACTTTTCCGTCACATGCTCGGCACTGCCTTTATTTTTTGTATTAGTCATTTAAATGTATTAAATATCATTGCGCAAAGTGGTAATTTTCAAGTGTTTATATTCGTTGTGTAAAGTTTTATTTTTAAGTGATTATTATTAGCCTGCCGCGGGACCTTCCGGGCGTCACGGGTACTGTCCGATGGTCGTCACGGGTGCCGGTCGTTGCATCCTTTGGAGGAGCGTCCGCCCCTCCGAGTGGCATGTTTAACTGTATATTTAAATGTTGAAGTGCTCATTTTTTAACATTCAAGCCAAACTGGTTGTTTATTATTGATGATTTAGCTGACAAATGGTCTCAGGAGATGTTACACCTGTTTACTGCCCGGTCCCATCACGAAAAAGTTTCTGTAAGTATTGTTCAACACAATCTCTTTCATCAGAGTAAATGTATGAGAACACTTGCATTGAATTGTACTAACTATATTATCTATAAAGTTGTTCGCAATTCAAGTTCTCTTATCAGACGCAACGCTGTAGCGTTGCCTATAGTAAAGGCCATACGGCTCCAATGTTTTATTATTTATTCATTTATTTTTTTCCCAGAGGCACTTCATACAGAAGGGGTCGTCGTAGAAACTTCAAAGTGAGCTCATTCGACTGAAAATCGAGAGCTCTAGTGCCCTTTTTAATAGTCGAAAATGATTGGAGGGCAATTAGCCCCCCTCACGCCGATCATTCCCCCAAACACATCCAATCAAAAATTTGAGATAGCCATTTTGTTTAGCGTAGTTGATTTCCAGATAGAAAATATATTTTTGAGGAGGATACTCCCCCACAACCCTCAGGGCAAGAGTTTTAAGTTACGCCCTGGGGGCATATAAGGTTCTTATGGAAGGCACTGTCGTAGAAACTTCAAAACAGGCTCATTCAATTGGAAATTCAAAGGGCTAGTGCCCTTTTTAATAGTCGAACGTGATTAGTGGGCATCTAGCGCCCCCCCCCCTACGCCCATCATTTCCCCTAACACATCCAATAAAAATTTTGAGATAGCCATTTTGTTCAGCGTAGTTGAATTCTAGACAGAAAATATGTTTTGAGGAGGACACTCCCCCACAACCCTCGCGGCAAGGGTTTTAAGATATGCTCTGGGGGCATATCACGTTTTTATAGAAGATGTTGCCGCCGAAACTTAAGAACATGCTCACTACATTTGATATTAAAAGAGGTAGTGTCTTTTTTCATTTCCGAAAGGGACTTGAGGGTAACTAGCCCCCTCCCCCAATCCACGCCCATCATTCCCCAAAACACATCCAATAAAAATTTTAAGATAGCCATTTTGTTCAGCGTAGTTGATTTTCAGATAAAATATATGTTTTTGAGGAGGAAACTCCCCCACAACAAGGGTTTTCAAGGCAAGGGTTTTAAGTTATACCCTGGAGGCATATAATGTTTGTATAGAAGGCGATGTCATAGAAACTTCAAAACAGGATCATTCGATTTGAAATTCAAAGGGCTAGTGCCCTTTTTAAAAGTCGAAAGTTTTTTTAGGGCATCTAAACCCCCTCTCACGCCCAAATTTTCCCCAAACACATCCAATCAAAATTTTGAGACAGCCATTTTATTAAACGTAGTTTTAAGGTCTGGAAATTAGGTCTTTGAGGAAGACAACTCTCCCACAGCCCTCAGGGCAAGGGTTGTAATTTAAGGATTCTCTGAATCCTTCATGTTATTGCTTATAGAAGGGATGCTCGTATAAACTTTAGAGATGGCTCACTTGATTGAAAATTGAAAGTTCTTGTTCACTTTTTAAGAGTCAAAAGAGATCGAGGGCAACTAGCCCCCCCCCTAACGTAGTCTAAAGTAATGTAATTAACTTAATTAACGCCAGATTGCGTTAATTAAACTTGCTCTTAACGCATTTTTTTTATCGGATCAACCTATTTTGCGCCCCCTCCCCTAAAAAAATTATGGATCCGCCCCTGGTGTAAGGGCACTATAACTTTTAATTTGTAATTCAATGAACCCCGTTCCAAAGTTTATGCGACCACCTCTTCCACATAAAGTGCCCCTAGAAAAATAAATAAGTATTACATCATTGAACCCTTATGGCTCTTTACTTAGGTAACGCTATAGCATTGCATCTGACCTAAAAAGTTGAGTAGAAATTTCAGGTTCCATTTTTATGAATATCCGAAATTATCTGAGGGGAATATGTTTGGGGGAGCAAATCCCACGGCCGGGAAATTTCTACTGGGTGGAATTTAAAGTGGGAGAATTATCAGCAGGAAAAGAAAATGTTCTTGGCGGGGGGGGGGAATTTCCCATGGGGTGAGTTTTCCAAATGTGAATTATTCAGGGAGGGGACGACTAAACCCATTCGATAATATTCTCAATTTTACATCTAAAAGTAACGGAAATAAAGAATCAACGGAAATGTCAGGGATAGCACTTCAGGTTCCTTTAGACGATTATTTTTGTGTCTTTTGAAAAAAGACATTTTCAAAAGACAGATTATTTTCATTTGTATTACTTTCTCTGTGGTTGCTCAATTATGCATGTGAGGGGGGAAACTTCCCCCCACCACTATTTACGCCAAGGTTTCAGTTTTTATCTCAAGGCTTAAAAATGAACGCAATGCGATAAAATTATAACTCAAAATAACATATATAGAATAATATATGCACATAACACGGAACAATTAATCAAAATTGCATATTATGTCTTAAGACTCACCCAAATCATGGGCCAGGAGGCTCACCTTTCCATAATCTATGAAAGCAATCCTGCAATAACTAAATATATAAATTATTTTTGAGTATTTTAACTTCTTCCACAACTCAAAAGGTCCAACATTATACAGCTCAGAGAGTCTCTCTAATCTCCTAAATCGGGAACAGAGGAGATAAGTGAAGTTCCGCCCCGTATTGGATGAGTCTCGAACCTCATCCTCCCCCTCTCCTAGTGTCTACGCTAAAGTTTTCTTCTTTTTGCCAACTACGCTTCCCCCACTCCAAAGACTTTAATAAGGTAAAGTTTTGTGAGGGAAAAACAAAAACACATAGTAAATCTATTATAAAATACTTAAGATTACAGCCATACTTAAAATAAGGTTAAAATACATACTTTGCGATAAATGCTAAATTATTTTGGCAAAAAAATCTGAAAAATGGTCTAATCAAAAAGATCCTGTTCTTCCTGCATCAACAAATGGAATAACCTAGCTACTGTTTTTAGAAGCTATCATTTCGATCCATTCATTGTTGCGTGAACAAATCAGGTTTGATTTTTCAGAGGCATGTAATTAAGCTGTATATAACAAAGGCCATAAGGCTTCAATGATTTATTATTATTCATTAAGAAAAACCTTACATAAAAATAAGGTTGCTAAGAAGAGTAAGGAACCATATTGAACTCAGGACCAGCAGAAATTAATTCCTATTATAGTTAAAACTCAAAAAGACCAGAAATTACTGTTAAAGAATAAAAAAAACCCCGAACGAACAGAAATTAAAATTAACTATCTTACAAACATAAAGATAACCTGTGCAAACATAAATGAATGAATAAATCTTATATAGCTTCAATATTTTTTATTATTTTCCCCCCAGAGCTGCTTTATATGCAAGGGTTAAAATTATAATTTTGTTAAAAATAGTTGAAAGGTTAAGCAACAAAACTCTGGCATCGACAAAGCCCCCCAGGGCTCGGGGGCAGGAAGGGATTGTCGTATAAACTTCAGAGAGGACTCATTTGATCGGAAATTGGAAGTTCTAGTCCAGCTCTTAAGAGTCAAAATTGATCGAAGGGCATATAACCCCCCACGCCCTTTTTCTCCTTTTTCCCTTCCTTTGAACTAATTCTGTTTATACCTGAAGGCCCAATGAGAGTTAGAATATTTTGGTATTAACGCACCTATTAGGCATCTGCTCTCCTCCCTAACAAGGAAAGAAACAAAGAGTGTAAGGTAGTAGCGGCTCCGGGGGAGGGGAGAGGGGCGCCCCCACTATAACGTAGTCTAAAGTAATGTAATTTACTTAATTAACGCAAGATTGCGTTAATTAAACTGGCTATTTTTTCAATCCATTCGTTGTTGTCAATCGCTGTCCACAAGCTATGCAAGCTGTCTATTGTTCATATATAAGGTTTTTATCAAAGTGGTAATCGTATAGACTTTGAAAAAAGCCTCTTTCGATTTCAATTGAAAGTTCTAGATCCGTTTTTGAAATTCAAGAATAATCGGACAGTAAGCAACCTCCCCCATGCCATAAAAATGTGAAACTTTTTGCAATCAAAAACGAAAAAAAATTATTTAAAAAAAAATTACCGAAAAATAAGTTTTTCAAAGAAGAGTAAAGGTCATTTAAACTTAAGCTCAGGAAATAAAAATACCTTTTAAAATTCAAACTCAAAACGACCAGAAATTACTATTTAAGAATAAATGAAACCCAAACGGACAGATATTAAATAAACAATCATAGCAAAAACATACAACAAGTAATAATATAAATGAATAAATAGATCTTAAAGCGAGAAATGCTTAGATTGGATATGAAAATCAAGCTTAAAACGAAAAAAATAGTTTGCTATTAAAGTATAGATGAAACTTTAAACGAACAGAAATTAAATAAACAATCAATGCGAATAAACATACAATAGATATGAATGTAAATGAATAAATAAATCTTAAAACAAGTGAAGCTTAAATTGAATATGCAAATCAAGTTTGAATCGAATAAAAATAACTACAAAAAAGAGTTTGGGCATCGCCTCACTGCAAAGGCCTAAAACCTACTGCGTCATTGGCGCTTTACTGAAAACGAATTATATTACAAATGTTTTCTTTTGTACTTAATATTGAGGATAAATATTAAAATTGCAGTAAAACTTTGAACTGATGAGCTTTCAGCAATTAATATAATTATACATAAGATATTAATTTTAATTTAATAGTTCTTTCCAAGATTGGTCAAGACAAATATAGTTTCACTACAAACAAAATTTGGACACTGCCCCCTTCTTTAACTGTAAAAACCTATGGCCTTCTGCGTCATTGGCGCTTCACTGAAAACGAATTTCTCGTATATTACAAATATACTCTTTTCCAGTTCTTACAGCATTGAAAATGAAAAGAAAAATTACAGTGAAAAAAAATCTTGAACTGATGGAACTTTCAACAATTAATATCATTATATATCTAATATTCAATTTGATTTTGTTTATACTTTCCAAGACTGTTCAAGACTCATATAGTTTTGGCCATTGCATTTAACCCATTTAGCCAGTGCATTTAATCCATCTTTTAGTCTCTGTATATTATATGGGCTATATTCACCTTAGCCGCGAAGCACAATTGTTCTTCCGAGTTGAATTTGCTTAATGTTATAACATATTCATTATACATTTTGTCCCATTCTAGGGTTATCGAGAACCCCTCGTATATTCTACGCCACCTTAGACATTCTTGGTCCCGTTTCATCAACACTGACAATATGAAATAGTGTATAAGCATCCATGTTGACTGTCCCACTTCCAGAAAGAAAATGATCCTCGATCAGTAATTTCAGCCACCTGGGAATTTTGTCTAGAAACAACGAGGGGGAGTTTTGCTAGCTGGGGGTGTGTCTAGAAAAGCATCGTAGGGGGTTTATGGTACCTGTGAATTTTGCCTAAATACAACGTGGGGGAGTTCAGCCACCTGGGAATTTTTTCTAGAAAATCATCGCGAGGGAGTTCAACCACCTGGGAATTTTGTCTAGAAAAGCATCGTAGGGGATTTCATCCACCTGGGAATTTTGCCTAGAAACAGCGCGGAGAGGGGGGGGAGTTCAATCACCTTGGTGTGTGTCAAGACATGATTTTGTCTAGAAACACAATTTTGCCTAGTAACAGGGAAAAGGGCGTGTCCTTGAAATCTTGGCTGGACATGCCGAATATTGTCCGCACCTGCCCAATCTTGCCTGGACATGCTTAATCATGCCTGGACATGCCTAATATTGCCCCGGACATGCCTAATCTTGCCCGGGCGGGAATTTTGTCTAGAAACAGATGCGAGGGGCTAGGAACTTCACTCATTATTAAAACTTGTGTATTATACGGACCTCATTCTAAGTAATTATGCCTGGAAACTTGCCAGGAGTGGGAATTCTACCTAAAATTGTGACACCTGGTCGTGCCAAATCTTGCCTGGGTGGGAATTTTGCCTAAAATTGCGACACCTGGTTGCCAAAAGAGGAAATCGCCGTTAAACATTCCTTTTGAGCCAATGGAAGAAAAGAGTAGTCCGTATGGGTGTTGTAGAACCTGAAATAGGGTTACTACTGTCAGAGTGCGAGTCTATTTTCTCTGAAGAAATAAATTTCGTGTTTATTCAATAATTGTTAAAACAGTTATCGGCCAAAATTCCTATATACTCTCCTTGTTTTATAAACATCCTCCATTTCCGAATTTTTGTATTTGTAATCTGTTTGATGATTTCTCTAATTTTATAAATCTACCCCATAAAAAGGCAATAGTTCTTGGGGCCTTTTATTGTAACCTACTTAATGCTGGTCAAAATATTGAGTTTGATACTTTTTTTGAATCAGTGATTGCGAATGGTCTTCTACCCACAATTTTTTCCCCAGTAGAATTGATCCTGTGAGATCAATTTCAACAATAATTGACAACATTTTTGTATCTACTTTCCTGGGAACTGTCCTCAAATATAATATTTTCAAATCTATCGGACCCCTTTCCTATTTACTTGTCAGTACCTTCGCAACCATTAACTCTACGCTCTAGAATTAATATCCCAACACCAACTAGAAATTACAGCTCTGCAAATATGACCCATTTTATCGATTTCCTAAGAACTACTGACTGGTCTGATGTTTTAAATTGTCAAGAGGGAAATTCTGCCACTAATGGTTTTGCGCAACGGCTAAGTAAGATTATCCATTCAACTTTTCCTATTCGTAAACCTAACCGGAAAACTATCGCTATATGCCCTTGGATGTCACTTAGCGTCATTGTCTCCTCATATCGTAAAAACAAATTATATAAGTTAACCTATCAAATTATAAAAATTTATACACTAAACTCATCCGTAAAGCGAAGAAAAATTATTATTATACAAAAATACTCAATTGGAAAGGAAACCTGAAAAAGGTTTGGTCCACCCTTAATGATATTCTAAAAAAAAATAGAAAATCAAAGTCTATGCCTATTAGCCTTAAGGACACTAATGGCAGATTAATTGACCCTTTACATGCACCTGACGCATTTAATAATTATTTTCCGAATATTCCTCATTCTGACTCCCGCTCCTCCCTACAGCCTGTACTCCCTTGTGTAAACCACTTTTTAGTTCTTTATTTGTATGCCTTTTATATTGGCAGATATAATGGTTTACGTAAATTCCAAAGATAGACGATAAATGTTGGTACATGGTCTTTATTAAATAACGTGAGAATACACGTAGAGAAAATAAGGTAGCACAAGAACAACTAGCTACGACGAAGGCGAGAGATGGACTGCCTTTAGAAATGAACCAAGAATATAACTTTCCTGGAATGGAAGTTCCAGGCCTGGGAACGACCCCTTTCCCACGACTAGCTTTAGTCCCAAGAGTCCCCCCCTGGACCACTATCGTTGACACATAAATGCCCAAATAACTAAGAAATGAGATACCCGGAAAAGCTTCTCGAATTGATGTTAAATACTTTACAGATTCTCTCCCCTGTTTTGAGTTAAATTTCCCAAATTTGGCTTATCCCCTTCTCATTAAACCCCCAAACTTTAATTGAATTCAAAACATTCCCTTCCCAAATTATTCACTTCTCGCCTACTAACATTCTACAGCATGAACTAGTAAGCAATTACATAATACAAACACTAAACAATACTTGCATAAGTAAAAACTTACATAGTATAAACGAACCACACTAACAACAGTAGTCGGAAACTGGATATTTTAACACTTCATTTTTCTTTCTATACTTTAAAATAGACTTGTTTCCCTTCCCCTGAATTTGATGAGGACAAGGAAAGTTGGGGTTATGTATAAACTTTGAATTAGGGCAAAAGGAAAGACTGGGAAAGGCAAATTAATCCTGAAAATACCAGCGACAAATAAATCAAATTGCAGAAACTTTAAAAATCATACCATGCTGCAATGACGTTAAGATATTATTCCCAATAAAATCCCCGGAGTTTTATTGCTGCGGAGCCCCTCGGTTTAGACATATTTGGTTTTTCTCTACTAGCTTGTGGTTCAACAAATGGCAGTACTACTGGGGATCTCTCTACATTATTATTGGTGCTGCTCTCCTGGACAGTATTAGTAAGGTAAGAGGTACCATTTCTAGTCCCTTACGTTCCCTGGCACATTTCCATGGCAGATTACCAGGCTGAATATTGCTACTGTTGTCAATTGAATATGGAATTATACAAAACCTACCAGACAAGTTTCCAGGCCAACCAGACATGTTTCTGGGTCAAGCAGACAAGTTTCTGGGTCAACTATACGTTTCTAGGCCTTTACGTTCCATGGCACCTTTCCATGGCAGATTACCAGACTAGTTATTTGGTCATAATAATATAATATGGTCAAACGGGTTTTTTTTCTGTTTTTGTTGTCAATTACACAATGAATGTAGGTCATGAGTTCACATACCTATTCTTAAAACTACACGTGATTAAACACGTTATAAAACTATGTGCTATTTGCTTATGTCCTGTTGGTACCATTCCAAACGAGTGGGGATTCCCCGCCTGTTCCTAAACATTGCAAAAAAGATAACAGTATGAACGGGGGATTCCCCGCGCAAATTTGTTTCAACTCCAAGTTTTTCAACCAGACTGGTTTTTTGAAAGCATAGTGTGTACATGTGTGTAGGCTTTGTTATTAAAAACTTGGACACTACAATCAGAATTGTTTGATCGACATTTAAAACAGGGGTAATGAGATTTGCGAATTGGACCAAAAAATTTTAACAAGAAATGTCTGAAAAGTGTTTTGGGGGAGATGGGGTGATTGTGTACTGTATAATACACATGTGATATTTAGACAGTGTTGTCAGTTTAATATAGTTTAACGTTCCCTTCGTTCCCCCATTTCTCCGGGCAGGGGAGGGGGGGTCAATTTTGGAGGGAAAATCAAAAATACTCAGAATTGAAAATAAAGCGTGATCTGCCTCAAGGGGAAGGCTCAGAGGCCCTTCGTTCTCTCATTTCTAAGGGCAGGGGGGGAGGGGTCAATTTTGGAGGGAAAACCAAAAATACTCAGAATCGAAAATAAATGGGATCTGCCTCAAGGGGGAGGCTCAGAGGCCCTTCATTCCCCCATTTCTAAGGGCAGGGGGGGGTCAATTTTGTAGGGAAAATCAAAAATACTCAGAATCAAAAATAAAGCGTGATCTGCCTCAAGGGGAAGGCTCAGAGGCCCTTCGTTCTTCCATTCCTGAGGGCAGGGGCGGGGAGGGGGTTCAATTTTGGAGGGAAAACCAAAAATACTCAGAATTGAAAATAAATGGGATCTGCCTCAAGGGGCAAGGCTCAGAGGCCCTTCGTTCCCCCATTTCTGAGGGCAGGGGAGGGGGGGTCAATTTCGGAGGGAAAACCAAAAATACTCAGAATCGAAAATAAATGGGATCTGCCTCAAGGGCAAAGCTCAGAGGCCCTTCTTTCCCCCATTTCTGAGGGCAGGGGAGGGGGAGGTCAATTTTGGAAGGAAAACCAAAAATACTCAGAATCGAAAATAAACGGGATCTGCCTCAAGGGCAAGGCTCAGAGGCCCCTCCATCCCCCTCAGAAAAAGTTTTAACAAGAAATGTCTGAAAAGTATTTTTTTGGGGGGATGGAGCGATGACAGATTGAATGTCTCAGACTAGTGATAGTGCTGTACTCTGGCATGAAATGCTTTCGAAAACCCGGATGAATTAGTTGAAATAAAGTTTTAACAAGAAATGTCTGAAAAGTATTTTTTTGGGGGGGTGGGAGCGATGACATAGGGAGTGCTGTACTCTGGCATGAATTGCTTTCTAAAACCCGGCTGAATTAGTTGAAATAAAGTTTTAAAAAGAAATGTCTGAAAAGTATTGTTGTGGGGGGTGGGGGCGATGACAGAGTGGATGTCTTAGACTAGTTATAGTGCTGTACTCTGGCATGAATTGCTTTCGAAAACTCAGATGAATTAGTTGAAATAAAGTTTTAACAAAAAATGTCTGAAAAGTATTTTTTTGGGGGTGGGGGCGATGACAGAGGGGATGTCTTAGACTAGTTATAGTGCTGTACTCTGGCATGAATTGGTTTCAAAACCCGGATGAATTAGTTGAAAATAAAGTTTTAACAAGAAAAGTCTGAAAAGTATTTTTTGGGGGGATGAGGGCGATGACAGTGTATGTCTTAGACTAGTTATAGTGCTGTACTGTGGTACGAATTGCTTGTGAAAAACCCGGATGAATTAGTTGAAAATAAAGTTTTAACAAGAAATGTCTGAAAAGTGTTTTTTTGGGAGATGGGACGATGACAGAGTGGATGTCTTAGACTAGTGATAGTGCTGTACTGTGGTAAGAATTGCTTTTGAAAACCCGGATGAATTAGTTGAAAATAAAGTTTTAACAAGAAATGTCTGAAAAGTTTTTTTTTTGTTAAACAAAATTGGCTTAAATAAAATCGGAACTCTTAAAATCACAACTCAAGGTCAGTAAATAATTCCTTTTTTTTTTTTTTTTTTTTTTTTTTGTTAAACACGTTTGGGTTAAATAAAAGCGGAAATTTTAAAATTACAACAACCAAAGGTCAGTAAATAATTCCTTTGTTGTTTTTTTTGTTAAACACGAGCTATTGTAGAAAATAATTTCAAAGTACCAAGTCATATGATAGTTACGCTTTTGTAGAAAATAATTTCAAAGTACCAAGTTACATGATAGTTACGCTATTGTAGAAAATAATTTCAAAGTACCATGTCACATGATAGTTACACTATTGTAGAAAATAATTTCAAAGTACCAAGTCACATGATAGTTACGCTAATAATTTCAAAGTACCATGTCAGATTATAGTTAATCTATTGTATAAATTAATATCAAAGTACCAAGTCACATTATAGTTAGGCTATTGTATAAAATAATTTCAAAGTACCATGTCACATGATATTTAGGCTATTGTAGAAAATAATTTCAAAGTACTAAGTCACATGATACTTACACTATTGTAGAAAATAATTTCAAAGTACCAAGTCACATTATAGTTACGCTATTGGAGAAAATAATTTCAAAGTACCAAGTCACATGATAGTTACGCTTTTGTAGAAAATAATTTCAAAGTACCAAGTCACATGATAGTTACGCTTTTGTAGAAAATAATTTCAAAGTACCAAGTCACATGATAGTTACGCTTTTGTATAATATAATTTAAAAGTAGCAATTCACATTATAGTTACTCTATTTTATAAAATAATCTAAAAGTTCCAAGTCATAAGATTTTTACTCTTTTGTAAAAAATAATTTCAAAGTACCTTGTCATACAATAGTTACGCTACTATAGAAAATAATTTCAAAGTACCAAGTCACTTGATAGTTACGCGATTATAGAAAATACTTTCAATGTATCAAGTCACATTATAGTTACGCTATTATAGAAAATAATTTCAAAGTACCAAGTCACATTATAGTTACGCTATTGTAGAAAATAATTTCAAAGTACCAAGTCACATTATAGTTACGCTATTATAGAAAATAATTTCAAAGCACCAAATCATATGATAGTTACGCTATTATAGAAAATAATTTCAAAGTACCAAGTCACATTATAGTTACGCAATTGTAGAAAATAATTTCAAAGTACCAAGTCGCATTGTAGTTACGCTCTTGTAGAAAATAATTTCAAAGTACCAAGTCACATTATAGTTACGCTATTGTAGAAAATAATTTCAAAGTACCAAGTCACATGATAGTTACGCTATTATAGAAAATAATTTCAAACTACCAAGTCACATGATAGTTACGCTATTGTAGAAAATAATTTCAAAGTACCAAGTCACATGATAGTTACGTTTTTTTAGAAAATAATTTCAAAGTACCAAGTCACATTATAGTTACACTATTGTAGAAAATAATTTCAAAGTACCAAGTCACATTATAGTTACGCTATTGTAGAAAATAATTTCAAAGTACCATGTCACATTATAGTTAAGCTTTTGTAGAAAATAATTTCAAAGTACCAAGTCACATGATAGTTACACTATCGTAGAAAATAATTTCAAAGTACCAACTCACATTATAGTTACGCTATTGTAGAAAATAATTTCAAAGTACCAATTCACATGATAGTTACGCTATTTTAGAAAATAATTTCAAAGTACCATGTCACATTATAGTTACGCTATTGTAGAAAATAATTTCAAAGTACCAAGTCACATGATAGTTACTCTATTGTAGAAAATAATTTCAAAGTACCAAGTCACATGATAGTTACGCTATTTTAGAAAATAATTTCAAAGTACCGATTCACATGATAGTTACGCTATTTTATGAAAGAATTTCAAAGTAACAAGTCACATGATAGTTACACTATTGTAGAAAATAATTTCAAAGTCCCATCTCACAAGATAATTACACTATTGTAGAAAATAATTTCAAAGTACCAAGTCACATGATAGTTACGCTATTGTAGAAAATAATTTCAAAGTACCAAATCACATTATAGTTACGCTATTATAGACAATAATTTCAAAGTACCAAATCACATTATAGTTACGCTATTATAGACAATAATTTCAAAGTACCAAGTCACATGATAGTTACGCTATTATAGAAAATAATTTCAAAGTACCAAATCACATGATAGTTACGCTATTATAGAAAATAATTTCAAAGTACCAAGTCACATTATAGTTACGCTATTGTAAAAAATAATTTCAAAGTACCAAGTCACATGATAGTTACGCTATTATAGAAAATAATTTCAAAGTATCAAGTCTCATTATAGTTACGCTATTATAGAAAATAATTTCAAAGTACCAAGTCACATTATAGTTACGCTTTTGTAGAAAATAATTTCAAAGTACCAAGTCACATGATAGTTACGCTATTATAGAAAATAATTTCAAACTACCAAGTCACATGATTGTTACGCTTTTGTAGAAAATAATTTCAAAGTACCAAGTCACATGATAGTTACGTTTTTGTAGAAAATAATTTCAAAGTACCAAGTCACATTATAGTTACTCTATTGTAGAAAATAATTTCAAAGTACCAAGACACATTATAGTTACGCTATTGTAGAAAATAATTCAAAGTACCATGTCATATTATAGTTACGCTTTTCTAGAAAATAATTTCGAAGTACCAAGTCACATGATAGTTACACTATTGTAGAAAATAATTTCAAAGTACCAAGTCACATTATATTTACGCTATTGTAGACAATCATTTCAAAGTAACAAGTCACATTATAGTTGCGCTATTGTAGAAAATAATTTCAAACTACCATGTCACATTATAGTTACGCTATTGTAGAAAATAATTTCAAAGTACCAAGTCACATGATAGTTACGCTATTTTAGAAAATAATGACAAAGTACCAAGTCACATTATAGCTAATCTATTTTATAAAATAATTTCAAATTACTCTGTCACATGATAGTTACGATATTGTAGAAAATAATTTCAAAGCAACAAGCCACATGATGGATACAATCTTATAGAAAATAGTTTCACAGTCACATGTCACATTATAGTTACACTATTGTAGAAAATAATTTCAAAGTACCAAGTCACATGATAGTTACGCTATTGTAGAAAATAATTTCAAAGTACCAAATCACATTATAGTTATGCTATTATAGAAAACAATTTCAAAGTACCAAATCACATTATAGTTACGCTATTATAGACAATAATTTCAAAGTACCAAGTCACATGATAGTTACACTATTATAGAAAATAATTTCAAAGTACCAAATCACATGAAAGTTACGCTATTATAGCAAATAATTTCAAAGTACCAAGTCACATGATAGTTACGCTATTGTAGAATATAATTTCAAAGTACCAAGCCACATTATAGTTACACTTTTGTAGAAAATAATTTCAAAGTACCGAGTCACATTATAGTTACGCTATTGTAGAAAATAATTTCAAAGTACCAAGTCACATGATAGTTACGCTATTATAGAAAATAATTTCAAAGTACCAAGTCACATGATAATTACGCTTTTGTAGAAAATAATTTCAAAGTACCAAGTCACATGATAGTTACGCTATACGCTATTGTAGAAAATAATTTCAAAGTACCAAGTCACATGATAGTTACGCTATTAAAGAAAATAATTTCAAAGTACCAAGTCACATTATAGTTACGCTTTTGTAGAAAATAATTTCAAAGTACCAAGTCACATTATAGTTACGCTTTTGTAGAAAATAATTTCAAAGTACCAACTCCCATGTTAGTTACTCTATTTTAGAAAATAATTTCAAAGTACCAAGTCACATTATAGTTACGCTATTGTAGAAAATAATTTCAAAGTATCAGGTCACATTATAGTTACACTATTGTTGAAAATAATTTCAAACTACCAAGTCACATGATAATTACGCTATTGTAGATAATAATTTCAAAGTACCATGTCACATGATGGTTACGCTTTTGTAGAAAATAATTTCAAAGTACCAAGTCACATGATAGTTCCGCTTTTGTAGAAAATAATTTCAAAGTACCAAGTCACATTATAGTTACGCTATTATAGAAAATAATTTCAAAGTACCATGTCACATGATAGTTACGCTATTATAGAAAACAATTTCAAAGTACCAAATCACATTATAGTTACGCTATTATAGACAATAATTTCAAAGTACCAAGTCACATGATAGTTACGCTATTATAGAAAATAATTTCAAAGTACCAAATCACATGAAAGTTACGCTATTATAGAAAATAATTTCAAAGTACCAAGTAGCATTATAGTTACGCTATTATAGAAAATAATTTCAAAGTACCAAGTCACATTATAGTTACGCTATTGTAGAAAATAATTTCAAAGTACCGAGTCACATTATAGTTACGCTATTGTAGAAAATAATTTCAAACTACCAAGTCACATGATAGTTACGCTATTATAGAAAATAATTTCAAAGTACCAAGTCACATGATAGTTACGCTTTTGTAGAAAATAATTTCAAAGTACCAAGTCACATTATAGTTAAGCTATTATAGAAAATAATTTCAAAGTACCAAGTCACATGATAGTTACGCTATTTTAGAAAATAATTTCAAAGTATCAAGTCTCATTATAGTTACGCTATTGTATAAAATAATTTCAAAGTACCATGTCACATGATAGTTACGCTTTTGTAGAAAATAATTTCAAAGTAACAAGTCACATGATAGTTAAGCTATTGTAGAAAAAAATTTCAAACTATCAAGTCACATGATAGTTACGCTATTATAGAAAATAATTTCAAAGTACGAAGTCACATGATAGTAACGCTATTTTAGAAAATAATTTAAAACGAACAACTCCCATGATAGTTATGCTATTGTAGAAAATAATTTCAAAGTACCAAGTCACATGATAGTTACGCCATCTTATAAAATAATTTCAAAGTATCGACACACAATATAGTTGCGCTACTGTAGAAAATAATTTCAAAGTACCAATTCACATGATAGTTACGCTATTGTAGAAAATAATTTCAAAGTACCAAGTCACATGATAGTTACGCTATTGTAGAAAATAATATCAAAGAACCAAGACACATTATATTTACACTTTTGTAGAAAATAATTTAAAAGTACTTAGTCAAAAAATAGATACACTATTATATAAAATAAGTTCAATGTGCCATGTAACATGATAGTTAAGCTATTATATGAAATAATTTAAAAGTACCAAGAAATTTAATTCAGGAAATTATGAAAAAAAAAATTTAGACAGGGTTACGTGTAAACTCTTTATTGTTTTCATGACTTAGATACACGATGTAGAAATTTAATTCAAGAAATTATGAAAAAATTCTCAGTAAGTAACAATTTCTTTCTTGAAGTCAACTCTTGTGTAGAAATTTAATTCAAGAAATTATGAAAAAATTCTCAGTAAGTAACAATTTCTTTCTTGAAGTCAACTCTTGGATACACAATACGGAAATTTCATTTAAGAAATTATGAAAAATTGTAAGCAAGTAACAACTCTTGGATATACAGTACAGATACTTCATTCAAGAAATTATGAAAAAAAAACGCAAGTAAGTAACTTTTTTTTCTCTTTATCACAAACAATTTTCACTTAGCTACACGATGTAGAAATTTAATCCAAGAAATTATTAAAAAATTCTCAGTAAGTAACAATTTCTTTCTTGAAGTCAACTCTTGGATAGACATGCTTTTCCTTGGCACCTTTCCAAACGAGCGGGGATTCCCCACTGGTTCCTACACATTGCAAAAAGTGAGCAGTACGAAAACTCCATGTTTTCAACCAGACTGGTTTTTAGACAACACACCCACAGAGATGACACTCACATAGGGACGAGACACGCACAGACACGACACACAAACAGAGTCATAGTGAGAGAGATATCCAAAAAGTTGGGTTGATCTAGGTTCACTTAGAGTGGCGTGCCACTTTTTGAAATTATTTTCTACAATAGCGTATAGCGTAACTATCATGTGACTTGGTACTTTGAAATTATTTTCTACAAAAGCGTAACTATCATGTGACTTGGTAGTTTGAAATTATTTTCTATAATAGCGTAACTATCATGTCACTTGGTACTTTGAAATTATTTTCTACAATAGCGTAACTATAATGTGACTTGGTACTTTGAAATTATTTTCTACAATAGCGTACCTATAATGTGAATTGGTACTTTGAAACTATTTTCTACAATAGCGTAACTATCATGTGAAGTTTTAATTTGAAATCAATTTCTACAATAGCGTAAATATATTGTAATTTGGTACTTTGAAATTATTTTCTATAATAGCTTAACTATCATGTGAGTTGGTACTTTTAAGATATTTTCTAAAATAAATCAACTGTCATAAGATTTGGTAGTTTGAATTTATTTTCTACAATAGCGTAACTATCATGTGACTTGGTACTTTGAAATTATTTTCAACAATAGCTTAACTATCATGTAACTTGGTACTTTGAAATTATTTTCTATAATAGTGTAACTATCATGTGACTTGGTACTTTGAAATTATTTTCTACAATAGCGTAACTATCATGTGACATGGTACTTTGAAATTATTTTCTACAATAGCATAACTATCATGTGACTTGGTACTTTGAAATTATTTTCTAAAAAAGCGTAACTATCATGTGACATGGTACTTTAAATAAAAGTTCAAATAGGGATAAAATCCTTTTAATAGACAGTGATGATAGAAATTCACAAAAATACCAGATATTTCGGTCACATATACAGTGACCGTCATCGGACGGTCATCGTGACGTACAGTGACAAGTTTT
Organism: Artemia sp. Qi Xiang Cuo; assembly: GCF_049724085.1. NCBI lineage: Eukaryota > Metazoa > Arthropoda > Branchiopoda > Anostraca > Artemiidae > Artemia > Artemia sp. Qi Xiang Cuo. The sequence continues at coordinate 49,994,004 of NC_142803.1, forward strand.
ACTACTGATGACGGTCACTGTATATGTGACCGAAATATCTGGTATTTTTGTGAATTTCAATCATCACTGTCTATTAAAAGGATTTTATCCCTATTTGAACTTTTATTTATCGTCATGGAAAGGCAGTGTGGTCTCCGAGACTTGGTACTTTGAAATTATTTTCTACAATAGCGTAACTATAATGTGACATGGTAGATTGAAATTATTTTCTACAATAGCGTAACTATCATGTGACTTGGTACTTTGAAATTATTTTCTACAATAGCGTAACTATAATGTGACTTGGTACTTTGAAATTATTTTCTACAACAGTGTAACTATCATGTGACTTGTTACTTTGAAATTATTTTCTACAAAAGCGTATCTATAATGTGACATGGTACTTTGAAATTATTTTCTACAATAGTGTAACTATAATGTGACATTGTACTTTGAAATTATTTTCTACAAAACAGTAACTATCATGTGACTTGGTACTTTGAAATTATTTTTTACAATAGCGTAACTATCATGTGACTTGGTACTTTGAAATTATTTTCTATTATAGCGTAACTATAATGTGACTTGGTACTTTGAAATTATTTTCTACAAAAGCGTAACTATAATGTGACTTGGTACTTTGAAATTATTTTCTACAATAGCGTAACTACAATGCGACTTGGTACTTTGAAATTATTTTCTACAATAGCGTAACTATAATTTGACTTGGTACTTTGAAATTTTTTTCTATAATAGCGTAACTATTATGTGATTTGGTGCTTTGAAATTATTTTCTATAATAGCGCAACTATAATGTGACTTGGTACTTTGAAATTATTTTCTACAATAGCGTAACTATAATGTGACTTGGTACTTTGAAATTATTTTCTATAATATCGTAACTATCATGTGACTTGGTACTTTTAAATTATTTTCTATAATAGCATAACTATAAGGTGACTTGGTACTTTGAAATTATTTTCTATAATAGCTTAACTATCATATGACTTAGAACTTTGAAATTATTTTCTATAATAGAGTAACTATAATGTGACTAGGTAATTTAAAATTATTTTCTACAATAGAGTAACTATCATGTGTCTTGGTACTTTGAAATTATTTTCTACAATAGCGTAACTATCATGTGAATTGGTGCTTTGAAATTATTTTCTATACTAGCCTAACTATATAATAGATTGGTGCTTTCATTTTATTTCATACAATATTGTATATATCTCATGACATGGTACTTTGAAGTTATTTTCTATAATAGCTCAACTATCAATTGACTCTATGTTATTAAATTAATTTATACAATAGCGTAACTATCAAGTGACTTTGTGCTTTGAACTTATTTTTTACAACAGCGTAACTATCATGTGACTTGGTACTTTGAAATCATTTTCTACAAAAGCGTAACTATCATGTGACATGGGACTCTGAAATTATTTTCTACAAAAGCGTAACTATCATGTGACTTGGTACTGTGAAATTATTTTCTACAATAGCGTAACTATAATGTGACTTGGTACTTTGAAATTATTTTCTACAATAGCTTAACTATCATGTGACTTGGTACTTTGAAATTATTTTCTACAAAAGCCTAACTATCATGTGACATGGTACTTTGAAATTATTTTCTACAACAACGTAACTATCATGTGACTTGGTACTTTGAAATTATTTTCTACAATAGGGTAACTATCATGTGACTTGGTACTTTGAAATTATTTTCTACAACAGCGTAACTATCATGTCACTTTGTACTTTGAAATTATTTTCTACAATAGTGTAACTATCATGTGACAAGATGCTTTGAAATTATTTTCTATAATATCGTAACTATAATGTGACTTGATACTTTGAAATTATTTTCTACAATAGAGTAACTATAATGTGACTTGGTACTTTGAAATTATTTTCTACAATAGCTCGTGTTTAACAAAAAAAAAACAACAAAGGAATTATTTACTGAACTTTAGTTGTTGTGATTTTAAAAGTTCCGCTCTTATTTCAGCCAATCGTGTTTAACAAAAAAAAAAAAAAAAAAAAAAAAAAAAAAGGAATTATTTACTGACCTTGAGTTGTGATTTTAAGAGTTCCGCTTTTTTTTCAGCCAATTGTGTTTAACAAAAAAAAAAACTTTTCAGACATTTCTTGTTAAAACTTTATTTTCAACTAATTCATCCGGGTTTTCGAAAGCAATTCTTATCACAGTACAGCACTATCACTAGTCTAAGACATCCACTCTGTCATCGTCCCATCCCCCAAAAAATACTTTTCAGACTTTTCTTGTTAAAACTTTATTTTCAACTAATTCATCCGGGTTTTTCACAAGCAATTCGTACCACAGTACAGCACTATGACTAGTCTAAGACATACACTCTGTCATCGCCCTCATCCCCCCAAAAAATACTTTTCAGACATTTCTTCTTAAAACTTTATTTTCAACTAATTCATCCGGGTTTTCGAAACCAATTCATTCCAGAGTACAGCACTATAACTAGTCTAAGACATCCCCTCTGTCATCGCCCCCCCCCCCAAAAAAAATACTTTTCAGACATTTTTTGTTAAAACTTTATTTCAACTAATTCATCCGAGTTTTCGAAAGCAATTCATGCCAGAGTACAGCACTATAACTAGTCTAAGACATCCACTCTGTCATTACCCCCACCCCACAACAAAATACTTTTCAGACATTTCTTGTTAAAACTTTATTTAAACTAATTCATCCGTGTTTTCGAAAGCATTTCTTGTTAAAACTTTATTTCAACTCATTCATCTGGGTTTTTGAAAACACTTCATACCAGAGTACAGCACTATAACTAGTCTAAGACATCCCCTCTGTCATCGCCCCACCCCCCAAAAAAAACTTTTCAGACATTTCTTGTTAAAACTTTATTTCAACTAATTCATCCGGGTTTTCGAATGCAATTCGTACCACAGTACAGCACTATCACTAGTCTAAGACATCCACTCTGTCATCGTCCCATCCCCCAAAGCACTAGAAATAGTCTAAGACATCCACTCTGTCATCGCTCTCACCCAAGAAAAAAAATACTTTTCAGACATTTCTTGTTAAAACTTTATTTTCAACTAATTCATCCGGGTTTTCGAAAGCAATTCATGCCAGAGTACAGCACTATGACTAGTCTGAGACATCCAATCTGTCATCACTCCATCCCCCCAAAAAATACTTGTCAAACCTTTCTTGCTCAAACTTTTTCTGAGGGAGACGGAGGGGCCTCTAATCATTCCCCTTGAGGCAGATCTCGTTTATTTTCGCTTGCGAGTCTTTTTGGTATACGTTCGAAACTTGTCCTCCCTCCCCTCCCCTGCCCTCAGAAATGGGGGAACAAAGGGCCTCTGAGCCTTCCCCTTGAGGCAGATCCCATTTACTTTCGATTCTGAGTATTTTTTATTTTCCCTCCTAAATTGACCCCCTCCCCTCCCCTGTCCTTAGAAATGGGGGAACAAAGGGAACGTTAAACTATTTTAAACTGACAACACAGTCCAAATATCACATGTGTATTATGCAGTACACAATCAACCCATCTCCCCCAAAACACTTTTCAGCCATTTCTAGTTAAAATTTTTTATTCCAATTCACAAATCTCATTACCCTTTTTTTAAATGTCGATCAACCAATTCTGATTGTAGTGTCCAAGTTTTTAATAACAAAGCCTACACACATGTACACACTATGCTTTCAAAAACCAGTCTGGTTGAAAAACTTGGAGTTGAAACAAATTTGCGCGGGGAATCCCCCGTTCATACTGTTATCTTTTTTGCAATGTTTAGGAACAGGTGGGCAATCCCCACTCGTTTGGAATGGTACCAACAGGACATAAGCAAATAGCACGTAGTTTTAAAACGTGTTCAATCACGTGTAGTTTTAAGAATGTGTAAGTGAACTCATGACCTACATTCATTGTGTAATTGACAACAAAAACAGAAAAAAAAACCTGTTTGACCATATTATATTATTATGACCAAATAACTAGTCTGGTAATCTGCCATGGAAAGGTGCCATGGAACGTAAAGGCCTAGAAACTTATAGTTGACCCAGAAAATTGTCTGCTTGACCCAGAAACATATCTGGTTTGCCTGGAAACTTGTCTGGTAGGTATTGTAAAATTCCATATTCATTTGACAACAGTAGCAATATTCAGCCTGGTAATCTGCCATGGAAAGGTGCCAGGGGATGTAAGGGACCAGAAAAGGTACCTCTTACCCTACTAGTATTACTTGTAGGACTAGTATGTTTCGACAAAATAGTAGATACATTAGTCATGTCAAGGTGAGTTTCCCCTGTGTTTACATCCACAAATAATGGGTTGGTGGTATTGGACTCCTGGACTGTTAATTCCCCGTTTTTGCTTCTTGATTCTAAGTAGGCGGTGCTTGAGTTACCTTTATTTCTTAAACTTTGTTGCTGTGCTACTGGTACATCTATACATAAAGAAATTTCTTTTAAACGCTGACCGAAACGCCGAACATCATTTAATGTATTTTCCGATTCTTTAGTGATTGGTCTATTACTTACATACTCAAAGTACTCTGGATTTTTCGCAAGAAATACGGAGGGGTCTTTGACTGGTTTCATTAGTCTGATGTTTACTATTCTTCTGGTACCCTTTCCGTCTAGTTCCTGTAGTAGGAAAACTTGGTTTGGTTAAATTACTTTTATTATTATATATGGATCGCGAAATTTTAATTTTAACCCTTTGCATGTCATATCCTGGAACATAGGTAATGTCTCCTTCAACCTTGCAATTTTTGTGTTGTTTATTTCCATTTTTAACGAGTTAAAACTCTCTTGTTCATCTTTTCCCCAAGATCATTTTGAATCTTTTCTGAGTAGCTTCGTTAGTGGTGCCGATAATTTTGCGTAATTCAAATAGAAGGAGCGGTACCAATTTGTTAGCCCTAAGAAATTTCTAAGTTCCGCTATATCTCTGGGAGGTTGAATGGCTTTTATGGCGTCGAGTTTGTTCTTGAGCGTCCTAATAATTCTTCATGTCCTAATAGTTCCAGACACTCAGTGAAGAATTGGCATTTATTTATCCCCAATTTAACATTATTTTGCAAAAGCCTTTCAAACAGTTTTTCAAGGTTTGCCAAATGTTCATTATTGTCACCCTTACTCGCAACACAAATATCATCAATGTATAATGTCACAATATTTCCAAAAGTTTCGGTATCAAATAAATGCTAGCCCACTGACAAAAGGCTGGAGGAGAGATATTTGACCCTTCTGGACCCTTCATAAAAGTGTACATTTTTCCTTCCGGTGAGTTAAATGCAAAATATTTTTGTGAATCTTTAAGTAATTCGACATTATAATACGCATGCTTCATGTCCAAAATGGAGTATTTATTTTTGGAGCTTAATTTCTGAAGGACATTTTTGATAGCATAGACCACCCTGAATCTTTGATCGTTTTACTAATAACTCTCATGTCCCAAATTATTCTCTAGTTATCCAAATTCCATTTGTGTTTTGGAGCAATCTCCCCATTTTTCGCCTTTCCAACTAGGAAAACGGGGCTACAAAATTCACTTCGTCCAGGTCTGATGACACCAGCCTTTAAAAGCGCAGCGATATGCTTTTGTAGGACGTCTTGCATGGCAAGTGGTAAATTGAATGATTTTGGTTGTGAAGGTGTAACATTTGGATCAATTACAACTTTGTATTTAAACAGGTCATTCTTTCCTATGTCATAACTATGGCGCGAAAAAATTTGTTTATATTTAACTAGAAGGCTGCACAGTGTACCTTTCAGTAAAGGCTTACCAGTGAGATGATTTAGCTGGAAACCGTTAATAAAAGTATCATCACCCCATTCTTCCTTTTGTGAAGAACTTCTCTCGGTTTCTATTTTTATATCTGCCTTAGCGGCCTCAATCAATTCATTAGAAATTTCTTCAAACTCTCCTAAAATCGTGCGGCGAGACAGTTTTATTACCGTGTCCCCGTCATTAAAGATAGCCACCAAACTAGTATTACGAGTGACCACGTGTACTGAGCATTTCAAATTGTCTACTAAATCATCTGAAGGGTAGAATAAAACTGTAGAACCGTTTGCAACGTCATTACCATTTCTGGATCTAAAGTTTAATTGAATAATTTTCATAGTTCCAGGGCCAACTGAAAGGGCTTATGGTAATACGACACTACCTCTACAAAACGACTGAAAATTGCAGGGGTTATTCTGTCTAGCTGACAACCCAAATGTAATGGAATTTGTATGGAGGTTAATTGTGGAATTCAGAGCATGCAAAATGTCCCATCCGAAAACTACCTCGTAATCAACATTAGGAAATATAAAAAAAAACTCCCAATTTAAACGCTTCTGTCGGTTCTTTTCGGAAACGCAAAGCGGAAGCATGACTTTCCCAGTAATTGGCAGTGACTCGAATCCTAGTGGTTTTATACGAGCTAACGTTGGCATACAATTCTGTCGAAATTTAGGGAAGATTCGGTTAAACAGTCTTTCGCTAATTATTGGCCTATGACAACCTGAATCTAAAAATGCCGAACACTATATCACCTAACTTGATCTTGTGGAGCATTGGGAACTGAGTGTTATTATTTATTTTGGCAGGTAACCCAAGATAGTATAGAACTTCTTCTTGGTGTCCCCCCAGACGGTGATTGAATTGTTTGCTATTGCTAGTTAAAATATCACTGGAACCTAACATTATTTGCTCTATTGGTTTAAATTGAACATTTAACTTAGTAGTAGAAATCTTTTGGGGTATATTTTTACTACCAACCATTTCCCCCAGTTTTGATCGGTTCACTCGTTTCCCGGAGTAGCACTTCTACGAGTATTCGCTCTTTCGCAATGGGCTCGAGTATATCCACAATTCTTAAACAAATTGCGCTGTACATTTTCATAGTGCGTAGCACTCTCGTCATCCGAACTACCATTAGCACACCAAGTAAACACTGGTGGGCCTGTTGTTCCACATTATAATTATTTTAGATGGATTTCTGAGAAACTGTGTCCCCCCCTCAACGTAAGATACTTTTCTTCTCTCATAAGAATAACTATTCCTACTATGCCCCCTATCGTAACTTTCCCGACCACGAACACATCCTCGCCCTTGAAAACCTTTATCTTTGAGTCCGAATTTCACCCTCGTCAGAGCAGAAAGATATTCGTTGGAAGAAGACGACGTCTCTCGTTCTCCCTCTATCTGTTCTATCTATTCATTTTGTTTTGCAACCTTGTACGCATCCTCTAAACAAAAAATTTCAGCGCTATGCTCTGACAAATAGCGTTTGTAGGACGGTCTGATCCCCTCCTTGAATAAATTAAGAGCAAATCTTCCAAGGACTACACCATCATCCCTGGCTTCTAAGGACACCCTACATGACCTTCCTAATTTTTGCATCCTTCTATAGAATAGACATACCCTTTCATCCTTAAATTGAGCCACGCCTTCAAACTCTGCAACCATTTTGCCTACTATTTTGCCTGGGGCATATGAGTAGTAAGTATCTATTGAATTCTGCACCCTGTATAGCAATTCCTATGTTATTTGCTTGGCCCAATAGGAAAAACATTTCCAGAGCATGTTCTAAGGGCTTATATTACCTCCCATGTTCCAAGGGCTTATATTCCCTTCCATGCTATTCTATGTCCCTTCCATTGTTATTCTATGGGACCTCTACACATGATTAAACACGTTATGAAACTACGTGCTATTTGCTTATGTCCTGTTGATACCATTCCAAACGAGTGGGGATTCCCCTTCTGTTCCTAAACATTGCAAAAAAGATAATAATATGATTTGTGAATTTGATCCTATTAAGGTGGAGAAAAAAAGAAAAGGGTTTACCATTTGCAAATACTTAAATGTATTGTCAATTTAAAATAGTTTAGAAATAAAAAAAAAATTAACAAGAAAAGGCTGATAAGTGTTTTGGAGGAGATGGGGTGATTGTATACTGTAAAATACACATGTGATGTTTGGACAGTGTTGTCAATCTAAAATAGTTTAACGTTCCCTTCGTTCCCCCATTTCTCAGATCAGGGGGGTCAATTTTGGAGGGAAAACCAAAAATACTCAGAATTGAAAATAAATGGGATCTGCCTCAAGGGGAAGGCTCAGAGGCCCCTCCTTCCTCCATTTCTGAGGGCAGGGGAGGGGTGGGGTCAATTTTGGAGGGAAAATCAAAAATGCTCAGAATTGAAAATAAGTGGGATCTGCCTCAAGGGGAAGGCTCAGAGGCCCTTCGTTCCCCCATTTCTGAGGGCAGGGGAGGGGGGGGAGTTGATTTTGGAGAGAAAACCAAAAATACTCAGAATCGAAAATAAACGGGATCTGCCTGAAGGGGAAGGCTCAGAGGCCCTTCGTTCCCCCATTTCTGAGGGCAGGGGAGAGGGGGGGGGGACCATCTTGGAGGGAAAAAAAAAAATAATCCGACTCGAAAATAAACGGGATCTGCCTTACGGGGCAGGCCCCGTAACCCCACCAGCCCCCATGTATGTGGGCAGTGGAGGGGGGGGGTCAAATTTGGTAGGGCCAACAAAAAAACACATAAGATAAAATGAATGTTATCTGCATCACGGGCAAGGCAATATGGCCCCGCCTGACTCCAGGTGGGAGGGAATGGGAGGGGGAGTCAATTTGGAGGGAAACAAACAACTTATCAGAATCGAAAATAAATCGGATCTGATTCACTGGGAAGGCTCAGAGGCCCTTCGTTCCCCCATTTCTGAGGGCAGGGGCGAGGGGGGGGGTCAATTTTGGAGGGAAAATCAAAAATGCTCAGAATCGAAAATAAAGCGTGATCTGCCACAATATTTTTTTAATTCATTAGTTTTTCAGTAAGGACACTCGATATCCTAAAAGTGTTTGATTCAAACTTTTACCTTGAGCATCGATGTTGTTAGCAGAATTTCATAAAGGATCATTTATGAGGGCTTGCGTATCTGATGAAATAATTTAGGTCGTACGATCAATTTAATTTATTTTTTTAATTCAATAGTTTTTCAGTAAGGACACTCGATATTCTAAAAGTGTCTGATTAAAACTTTTACATTGAGCATCGATGTTGTTAGCAGAATTTCAAAAAAAAGGATCGTTTATGAGGACTGGCGTATCTGATGAAATAATTTAGTTTTTATGATCAATTTAATTTATTTTTTAATTCAGTAGTTTTTCAGTAAGGACACTCGATATCCTAAAAGTGTCTGATTAAAACTTTTACCTTGAGCATCAATGTTGTTCGCAGAATTTCAAAAAAAGGATCATTTATGAGTCCTAGCGTATCTGATGAAATAATTTAGGTCGTATGATCAATTTAATTTATTTTTTAATTCAATAGTTTTTCAGTAAGGACACTCGATATCCTAAAAGTGTTTGATTCGAACTTTTACCTTGAGCATCGATGTTGTTAGCAGAATTTCAAAAAGGATCGCTTATGAGGGCTGGCGTATCTGATGAAATGATTTAGGTCGTATGATCAATTTAATTTATTTTTTTAATTCAATAGTTTTTCAGTAAGAACACTCAATATCCTAAAAGTGTCTGATTAAAACTTTTACCTTGAGTATCGATGTTGTTAGCAGAATTTCAAAAAAAAGGATCGTTTATGAGGGCTGGCGTATCTGAAGAAATAATTTAGTTCGTATGATCAATTTAATTTATTTTTTAATTCAGTAGTTTTTCAGTAAGGACACTCGATATCCTAAAAGTGTTTGATTCAAACTTTTACCTTGAGCATCTATGCTGTTAGCAGAATTTCAAAAGGATAGCTTATGAGTGCTGGCGTATCTTATGAAATAATTTCGTTCGCATTATAAATTAAATTTTTTTTTTTTAATTCAGTAGTTTTTCAGTAAGGACACTCGATATCCTAAAAGTGTTTGATTAAAACTTTTACCTTGAGCATCGATGTTGTTAGCAGAATTTCAAAAGGTATCGCTTATGAGTGCTGCCGTATCTGACGAAATAATTTAAGTCGTATGATCAATTTAATTTGTTTTTTAATTCAGTAGTTTTTTTCAGTAAGGACACTCGATATCCTAAAAGTGTTTGATTCAAACTTTTACCTTGAGAATCGATGTTGTTAGAAGAATTTCAAAAGGATCGTTTCTGAGTGCTGGTGTATCTGATGAAATAATTTAGGTCGTATGATAAATTTAATTTATTTCTTTTTAATTCAGTAGTTTTTCAGTAAGGCCACTAGATATCCTAAAAGTGTTTGATTCAAACTTTTACCTTGAGCATCGATGTTGTTAGCAGAATTTCAAAAGGATCGTTTGTGAGTGCTGACCTATCTGATGAAATAATTTAGGTCGTATGATAAATTTAATTTTTTTTAATGCAGTAGTTTTTTCAGTAAGGACAATCGATATCCTAAAAGTGTTTGATTAAAACTTTTACCTTGAGCATCGACACCTCATATACGGGATTATTTCCATTCGTCTTAGTTTTAACGATGCTCCTTATTTCTAGTTCAAAATGCTTATTTTTCAATTTAATTGGGAATGAAAAGTCAAAGTGCCAGAATGGTTGAAATCCACTAGCTCAGAAGTGGGGTCTCAGTCCACCAGCCAGAATGATTGAAATCCACTGGCTCAGAAGTGGGGTCTTAGACCACCAGCCTGAATGGTTGAAATCCACCAGCTCAGAATTGGGGTCACAGTCCACCAGCCTGAATGGTGGAAATTCACTAGCTCAGAATTGGGGTCTTAGTCCACCAGCCTGAATGGTGGAAATCCACTAGCTCAGTATTGGGGTCTTAGTCCACCAGCCTGAATGGAGGAAATCCACTAGCTCAGTATTGGGGGCTTAGTCCACCAGACTCAATGGTGGACATTCACTAGCTCAGAATTTGGGTCTTAGTCCACCAGCCTGAATGGTGGAAATACACTAGCTCAGAATTAGGCTCCTAGTCCACCAGCCTGAATGGTGTAAATCCACTAGCTCAGTATTGTGGTCCTAGTCCACCAGCCTGAATGGTGGAAATCCACTAGCTCAGTATTGGGGGCTCAGTCCACCAGCCTGAATGGTGGATATTCACTAGCTCAGAATTGGGGTCTTAGTCCACCAGCCTGAATGGTGGAAATTCACTAGCTCAGAATTGGGGTCTTAGTCCACCAGCCTGAATACTTGAAATTCACTAGCTCAGCATTGGGGTATTAGTCAGTGTTCAGATTGGAGCGTTGGGATCCGACTATCTGGGCTTTATTTGTCAAGGCCTGAATGCTAAGCGATGGACATGAGCTCGATTGGGACCCCATTGTGAAAATGGAAAACAAAAAAACAAAAACAAAAATATATTGTTGATATGTGTGTAGAGCATGGCATGGTTACCGCTAGGGCAACAGTCTAACCGTTGACGGTTTTAGGTATCCATGAATAAGTTCTAAGGCGAGAGTGGAAGTTGGGACAAATTTTTGGAGGTGCCCACCTCACCTGCCCAGAGTCTCAGGCAAGTGACCCTAAATTTGAAAAAGTGGAAATTGGCTCAAATTTTCTAAACTGAGCTGAGACAATGAATAGATACTATTGGGAAAGTGAATGGAGACGCTGGGCATCCATGAACAAGTGCTGAATTGAGAGAGGAATTTGGGACAATATTTGGGGGCACCCACCTGCCCTAGAGTCTCAGGCAAGTGACCCAAAAATTAGAAAAACATACAGAGAGGACAGACACAAAGAGACGAATCACACACAGGGAGGACAAACACACAGAAACGACACATAGAGACGACACATGCACAGAGACGATACACACACACAGAGTCAACACACACACAGAGAGACGAGACACACATACAGAAATGACAAACACACATAGAGACGACACACGCAAAGAGACGTCACACAAACATAGATACGAAACACACATAGAGACGACACACACACATAGAGACAACACACACACACAGAGACAACATCCACACAGATATGAAACACACACACACAGAGACGACACACTCAAAGTGACGACACACACACAGAGACGACAAACACACAGAGACGACACACATAGAGAGAAGACAGACACATAGAGACGACACACTCAAAGTGACGACTTACACATAGAGACGACACACACACAGAGACGAGAAACACACAGAGACGACGCACTTAGAGAGACGACACGCACACAGAGACGACAAACACACAGAGACAACACACACACAGATACGAAACACACAAAGAGACGACACACGCACAGAGAGGACAAACACACAGAAACGAAACACACTCACAGAGACAACACACACATAGAGACAACACATACACAGGGATGACAGACACACAGAGACGAAACACCCACAGAGACGACACAAGCACAGAGACGACACACACACGCAGAGTTCACTCACACACAGAGAGGACAAACACACAGAGAGGACAAATACAAAGAGACGAATCACACACAGAGAGGACAAACACACAGAAACGACACATAGAGACGACACATGCACAGAGACGATACACACACACAGAGTCAACACACAGAGAGACGAGACACACACACACAGAAATGACAAACACACATAGAGACGACACACACAAAGAGACGTCACACACACATAGATACGAAACACACAAAGAGACGACACACACACATAGAGAAAACACA